>NW_023270921.1:851583-878356 GCF_011800145.1 Mirounga leonina
TATCTATCTATCTATCTATCTATCTATCTATCTATCTATCTATCTATCATCTATCTATTATCTATCTATCATCTATTTATTTGACAGGGAGAGAGCACAAGCAGGGGGAGCAGCAGGCACGGGGAGAGGGAGAAGCAGGCTCCCCGCTGAGCAGGGAACCCCACATGGGGCTTGATCCCAGGAACCTGGGATCTTGACCTGAGCCGAAGGCAGATCTCCAACTGACTGAGCCACTCAGGCACCCTGGTACACTGTACCTTAAACCAAATCACAAAACAACATCTAGGGTTTTTTAAAAAACTATATTTTTAGAAAAGTCAAAGAAATTTTTGGTTTATAATAAAATTCAGACGGAAATACAGAGTTTCCCATATTCTCACCCCCTACGCCCCAACATGCATAACCTCCCCCATTATCAATATTACTTACCAGGATGGGGCATTTTTCACCAAGGATCAACCAAGGATCAACCTTTCATCAAGGATCAACCTGTTACAACACATCATAATCACCTAAAGTACATGGTTCACCTTGGTTCACCTTAGGGTTTGCTCTTGGTGTTGTACATTCCATGGATTTGGACAAATGTATATTGACATCTATCCATCATTATAATAGACAGAATATTTTCACTGCCCTAAAAAACTTCTGTGCTCTTTCTATTCATTTCCTGCCAACCCCTGTACCCCTGAAAACCACTGATCTTTTTATTGACTATAGTTTTACCTTTTCCAGAATGTCATAGAGTCAGAATCATATAGTATGTAGCTTTTTCAGATTGGCTTCTTTCACGTTGTAATATGCATTTTAAGATTCATCCATGTTTTTTTATGGCTTGGTAGCTCACTTCTTTTTGGAGCTGAATAATATTCTGTTGTCTGGATGTACTACCATTTATTTATCCATTCCTCTACAGAAGAACATCTTGGCTGCTTCTGAGTTTTGGCAATTATGAATAAATATGAAAATAAATTGCTCCTTAAACATCTGTGTGCAAATTTTTGTGTGGATAGAAGTTTTCAACTTCTTTGGGTAAATACTAAGGAATGCAATTGTTGGATTAGATGGTAAGTGTATGTTTAGTTTTGTAAGAAACTGTCAAACTGTCTTCCAAAATGCTTGTATCATTTTGCATTCCCATCACTGATGTTTGAGTGTTCTTGTTGTTCCATATCTTGCCATCATTTAATGGTGTCAGTGTTTTGGATTTTGAACATTCTAATAGGTTTGTAGTGGTATCTCATTGTTGTTTGAATTTGCATTTCCCTCATGACATATAATGTGGAGCATCTTTTCATATGCTTTTTTGCCATCTCTATATCTTCTTTGATGAGGTGTCTGTTAAGGTCTTTGGACCATTTTTTAATCAGATTGTTTTCTTATTATTGAGTTTTAAGAGTTCTTTGGATATCTGTCATTTATCAGATGCACCTTTTGGAAATATTTTCCCCCAGTCTGTGGCTTGTCTTCTAATTCTCTTGATATTGTCTTTTGCAGACCAAACATTTTTAATTTTAATGAATTCTAATTTATCAGTTATTTCTTTCATGAATCTCATCTTTGGTATTATATCTAAAAAAGCATCATCATACTCAAGGTTATCTAGGTTTTCTCCAGTTATCTTCTAAGAATTTTATAATTTTGATTTTACATTTAGGTTTATGATCCATTTTGAATTAATTTTTATGAAAGGTGCAAGGTCTGTGTCTAGATTTATTTTTTATGCACGTGGATTTTCAGTTGTTTCAGAACCATTTGTTGAAGACACTATCTTTGTTCAATGGTATTGCCTTTGCTCTTGTTAAAGATCACTTGCCTATATTTATGGGGGTCTATGTCTCTGCTCTGTATTGATCTATTTCTCTGTCCTTTGCCAATACCACATGGCCTTGACTACTGTAGCTTTAAAGTAAGTCTTGAAGTCAGGTAGTGTCAGTCCTCCAACTTTGTTCTTTTCTTTCAATATTGTGTTGGCTATTCTAGCTGTTTTGCTTCTGCATATAAACTTTAGAATTAGCTTGTTGATATCTATAAAATAACTTACTGGGGTTTTGATTGGGACTGCATTGAAACTATAGACTGAGCTGGGAAGAACTGACATCTTGAAATATTGGGGCTTCCTAGACATGAACATGGAATATCTCTCCATTTATTTATTTCCTTCTTTGATTTCATTCCTTAGAGTTTTGAAGTTTTTGTCTTATAGCTCTTGTATATATTTTGTGAGATTTATATCTAAATATAAATCTCTTTTTGAGATACTAATGTAAATGGTTTTTTTTTGTTTTTGTTTTTTTAGAGTGGAAACAGAAGTTATTGAAGATATATATAGAGAGAAAGATATGGACAGAGCATGCGGGAGACTCTGAAAGGAAAAGATCATGAGTCTCCTCTTTGCTTGGGGCCTGGAGTTTTTACTGGTGATTGTGGTCTGGTGCAGGTGTCCTTTTATGCATTCAGGAACTGGTCAGAACAAGGATAGGGTTCAGATGTCCCTTACAAATCATTTGTTCCCTGAAGTCAGGGGTCTTGGCATCAAGGTGTTTGGAGTCAGTGGTCTTGGAGAACGTTTATGATGACTCCACTTGGTCACTCCTTAGGTGTTACTATTGTCCTTTTTATTTCAAATTCTACCTGCTTATTGTTGGTATACAGGAAATAAATTGACCTTTGTACATTAACCTTGTATCCTGCAACCTTGCTATAAGCACTTACTACTTATAGTTATAGGGTTTTTTGGTGTCAATTCTTTCAGATTTTCTACATAGACAATCATGTCATCTGTGAACAAAGACAGCTTTATGTGTCCTTTCCAATATGTATACCTATTATTTCCTTTTCGTGCCTATTGAATTAGCCAGAACTTCCACAATAATGTTGAAAAGGAGTGGTGAGAGGGGACATCCTTGCCTTTTTTCTGATCTTGTGGAAAAGCTTTGAATTTTTTAATCATCAAATATAATACTAGCTGAAGGTTTTTTTTTGTAGGTAGTCTTTCTCAAGTCTTGAGAAAATTCCCCTTCATTCCCAGTTTACTGAGAGTTTTTATCATGAATGGATTTTGGATTTTGTCAAATGATTTTTCTGCATCTTTTGACATGATCATGCGATTTTTCTTTTTTAGTCTGTTGATATGATGGATTACATTAATTGATTTCAAATGTTGAACCAGTCTTGCATAGGTGGGCTCAGTCACATTTGGTCATGGTGTATAATTTTTTTTTATCCTTTTTTGGAATCAATTTGCTAATATTTTGTTGAGGATTGTTGCATCTATACTCATGAGAGATATTGGTCTGGAGTTTTCTTTTTTTGTTTAAAAATTAATTTAATTTTTTGGATAGAGAGAGAGAAAGAGAGAGAGAAAGAGCAACTGGGTGGGGGGAGAAGGGGGAGGGAGAGAAAAAATCTTAAGCAGGTTCCACACCCAGCACAGAGCCCAGTTTGGGGCTTGATCTCACGACCCTGAGATCATGACCTGAGCTGAAATCAAGAGTTGGATGCTTAACCAATTGACCTACCCAGGTGCCCCTGGAGTTTTCTTTTTTTGAAATGTTTTTGTCTGGCTTTGGTTTTAGAGCAATGCTGGTCTAATTGAATGAATTATATGCATGTAACTCTTCACAGGCCTCAAATTTACCTGCTAATGGCCTGCTGTTGACCAGAAGCCTTACTAATAACATAAACTGTTGATGAATACATATTTTGTACATCTATTATATACTGCATTACTATAATACAGTAAGCTACAGAATAAAATGTTATTAATAAATCATAAGGAAGAGAAAATATATTTACAGTACTATGCTGTATATATATATATATATATATATATATATATATATAAAACCATGTTGTTTAAGGGTCAACTGGACTTTTAATCTGTATGTGTCTTTATATATAAAGTGAGTTTTGTGTAGACAATATATAGTTCGGTCATGTTTTTTGATTCACTCTTACCATCTTTTTCTCTTAATTGGTGAATTTAGACCATTGACATTCAAAGTATTAAGTGATACAGTTGAATTAATATCTACCATATTCATTACTGTTTTCTATTTGTTGCTCTTGTTTTTTAATCCTATTTTTCTCTTTCACTCTTTTTCTGCTGTTTGTGGTTTTAACTGAGTATTTTACATGATTCCATATTCCCTCTTTTCTTAGCATATTAATAATTATACTTCTTTTTTTACTTTTGTCTGTGGTTGTCCTAGAGTTTGTGTGTGTGTGTGTAAGTGTGTGTGTGTGTGTGTGTGTATATTTACAACTAGTTTAAGTCTAGTTTCAAATACACTGTACTAGTTTATGGGTAGAGTGAGTACCTTATAATAACAACAAAATAATTCCAATTTCTTCTTTCTGTGCCTTCTATCATTGTTGTTATTCATTTAACTTATATATAAACATACATGGGGGACCTGGGTGGCTCAGTCGGTTAAGCAATTAACTCTTGATTTTGGCTCAGGTCATGATCTCAGGGTCATGAGATTGAGCCTGCCTTGGGTTTCGATCTCAGTGGGGAGTCTGCTTGAGATTCTCTCCCTCTCCTTCTCCCTCTGCCTCTCCCCCCACTCATGTGCTCTCTCTCTCTAAAATAAATAAATCTTAAAAAATACATAAGCATATATATAATATATACATAAGCATACATAATTGAATATATTTTTTGCTATTGTTTTAAACAAACTGTTAACCTATTTGATCAATTAAGAATAAGGAAAATAGAAATTTTTGTTTTACCTTTTTTACTTCTTCCTCTATGCCCATCCTTTCTTTATGTAGATCTAAGTTTCTTTTTTTCTTCTTCTTCTTGTTTTTCTTTTTTGGTGCAAAAAGATGTTTTTATTAAAATACAGGGGACAGGACCCGTGGGCAGAAAGAGCTGCCTCTAAGTTTCTGACCTATATTATTTTTCTCCTCTCTAAAGAACTTCTCTTAACATTTTTTTTAAGGCAGTTCTACTAAAGAAATTCTTTCAATTTTTGTTTGTCTGAGAAAGTCTTTATTTCTTCTTCACTTTTGAAGGATAATTTTCAAGGTGCAGAATCCTAGGTTGGTGTTTTCTTTTCCTTAACACTTTAAATACTTTATTCCACTCCCATCTGGTCTTTGAGAAGTTAGATGTTATTTATTTATTTATTTATTTATTTATTTATTTATTTATTTATTTTTGCTCTGGCTTCTTTCAGAATATTTTCTTTATCTTTCATTTTCTGTAACTTGAAAATGATATGCCAGCAGCTCTTTCTGCCCACACGTCCTGTCTCTGTGCTTTAATGAAATCACCTTTTGCACCAAAGCGGGGGAAAAAGAAAGTAGAGAAAAGAAAAGAAAGAAAATGATATGCCATGGTGTAGTTTTTTTTGGCATTTATCCTGATTGGTATTTTCTGAGCTTCCTGTATCTGTGGTTTGGTATCTGACATTAATATTGGTGAAATTCTCAGTCATTATTACTTCAAATGTTTCTTGTTAATTTCTCTCTTTCTTCTCCTTCTGGTAATCTCATTATGGGTATGTTACACCTCTTCTAGTTGTCCCACGGTCTTTGAGTATTCTGTTCTTTTTTTTTTTTTTGCTTTTAAATTTTGGGGATTTATATCAATATATTCTTGAGCTAAAAGATTCTTTTCCCAGCCCATCTAGGCTGTTTTAAAATTGTCCTTTTATGAGCAATATTACCATGAATATTCTTATACATATAGTTTTTGTGTAAAATTATCTTTGGTTAACTTCCTAGAAGCAGAATTGCTCAGATCAAGGAATGCACTGTTGGGAAGATCACTAGTATCCTTGAGAAGCTCAGTGATGCCTTTTCGCCAAAGACCACAGCTGACAATAGAAAATGCCGTTACAGAACTGGATTCTTTGACAGCAAGAGAGATGATAGGATCCCAAAATTATAGGGAGCATGTGGGAACACTTAACCATCAGAATCAAGGTAAGCACAATTATTATAATTAGTGACTAGGGTCAGCAGGGGGGCTTAGCTACACACAACATCACTAGCAACAAAATAAATGGGTAACCAACAGGATAGTACTCAATCTACACAATCAAAAGAAATCAAGAGTTGTTGATTAGGAGGCTAAAGGCAATCACTATATTAAAAAATCACAATCCTTTTTCCAGTTTCTGAAATGGAAATAATTTTTAGAACTAGAATACTTTGAAGAAAAGCATGATTCCCAAGAGAAAGTACCCTGCAATATCATGGCAACTATGTATGGTATCAATTTCCCCAGTCATTTTCCAATTTATTAGGGTAACTGTTCACTGAGAAAAGAAGAATACATAATATTTCTAGGACTTTGGGTACTATGTCTGAGTTGATGGTGATACCTAGGGACCCAAAGCATCATCCTATTAGAGTGGAAGCATTTGGTGCAAGGTATTAAGTGAAATCTTGGCCAACGCCTTTCTCACAGCGGGTCTAGTGGCTCATGGACATACACAGATCATTTCATTGTCCTAATTTGGCAGGGCCCTACTATTAGTTCTCTGGCCTGTGGAGTAAGAGCTATCATTGTGGAGAAGGCCAGGTGGAAGCTTCTAAAACTACTTCTCCTCAAACTAATATAGTGAATGAAAATTATTATTACATTCCAGGGAGTATGGTAGAGATTAGTACATAAAGATGCAGAGGTGTTTTTTTTTTTTTTAATAATTTATTCCTTTAATGTATGAGGCTGGCTCTTACAAAACCAGTGGCCCCACAAACTGAGCCAGTTCTAGTTGGAAATGCTGTGGTTGATGTTGCAAATTTACTTAAATATATTAATACAACCTCAAGCCCATGATATCTAGTTGTTTTCCATTCTTATCAGGAAGGAAATAGTTTGATCAGAAATGAGAAATAGTTTGCAACCATTTGGGGCAGACAAGTGCATATATATAAGGTCTTACCTTTTGGGTATGTTATCTCTCTTGCCCTCTGTCATAATAAAGTCCAGGGATCTTGACTCTGGACATTCAACGGAACATCATATTGTTCCACTATATTGATAACATTATGTTAATGGGACAAGATGAATAAGAAGTAACAAGTATATTGCAGGCCTTGGTAAAACCTCTGTGCTACCAGGGTGCTGATACACCTTCTAAATATCAATAAAGTTTTTAGGAGTCCCATGGCCTGGAACATACTAGAACATTCCCTCTAAATTGTAGGATGTTCATCTTGCATTCTCTGACCTCTAAGAAGGAAGTGCAACACCTGGCAGGACTCTGCAGGTTCTTGAGACAGCATATTTTATTCCTGGGAGTATTGCTCCATTGTATTTCTCAGGCAAAAGCAAAAGCTGCCAAGTTTGAGTGGGAATCTGCAAAGTGAAGGGTTCTGCTTCAGGTCCAGGCTGCATTTTTTTTTAAATTTTATTTTATTATGTTATGTTAATCACCATACATTACATCATTAGTTTTTGATGTAGTGTTCCATGATTCATTGTTTGCGTATAACACCCAGTGCTCCATTCAGTACATGCCCTCCTTAATACCCATCACCAGGCTAACCCATCCCCCTCTCCCCCTCCCCTCTAGAACCCTCAGTTTGTTTTTCAGAGTCCATAGTCTCTCATGGTTCGTCTCCTCCTCCGATTTCCCCCCTTCATTTTTCCCTTCCTACTATCTTCTTCTTCTTCTTTTTTTTTTAACATATAATGTATTATTTGTTTCAGAGGTACAGGTCTGTGATTCAACAGTCTTACACAATTCACAGTGCTCACCATAGCACATACCCTCCTCAATGTCCATCACCCAGCCACCCCATCCCTCCCACCCCCCACCACTCCAGCAACCCTCAGTTTGTTTCCTGAGATTAAGAATTCCTCATATCAGTGAGGTCATATGATACATGTCTTTCTCTGATTGACTTATTTCGCTTAGCATAATACCCTCTAGTTCTATCCACGTCATCACAAATGGCAAGATTTCATTTTTTTGATGGCTGCATAATATTCCATTGTATATATACACCACATCTTCTTTATCCATTCATCTGATGATGGACATCTTGGCTCTTTCCATAGTTTGGTTACTGTGGACATTTCTGCTATAAACATTGGGGTGCAACGTAGCCCTTCAGATCACTACCTTTGTATCTTTGGGGTAAATACCCAGTAGTGCAATTGCTGGGTTGTAGGGTAGCTCTATTTTCAACTTTTTGAGGAACCTCCATACTGTTTTCCAGAGTGGCTGCACCAGCTTGCATTCCCACCAACAGTGTAGGAGGGTTCCCCTTTCTCCACATCCTCGCCAACATCTGTCGTTTCCTGACTTATTAATTTTAATCCAGGCTGCATTTTAAGTGGCCTGCATCTGGGGTGTTAGATGGATCCTCACATAAGACAGAGACTATTTATAATCCAAGTAAAACTTGATAGGAGCTTGGACCAAGATGGTAAAAGTAAAAGTAAGAAGCAAGAAGTGGCTGAATACATTATGAAGGTAGAGCTAACAGGATTTGGTGATTAATTGGATGTGGTTTCTAAGAGAAAGAGATGAGTCAAGGAGGACAAGATTACCTAACACAGAGTATTAGTGTAAATGTTTAAGTATCATCTCCAGCAACAAGATTAAGTATTATCTCCAGTAAATTTCTAGAGAGCCATGATCATATCTTATTTATCTTAAGCCTTCTGAAATGTGGTTAATATTTGGTGCAGAGTTGGCCCTCAAAGAATGTGCTGAGGGCACTTTAATATACATATATGTTTGCAGTATTACCACTACAAGTATTGTAATGTATTTTATTCACTTAAATAAAGATTACCTAATTAAAATATTTTGTAATTATTTATAGTTGTAGAACATTAATATTCTCAGCTTGATTCTTCTTCTTCTTCTTTTTGTATAGAAATATAGGAGATAAATGAGCAAGACATGACCTGGAATAGTTCAATGTTATTTTTCCTGATTTCAAAAGCACAATTATTGATTTTATTTTTATCATGGTTAGAATAATACTAACATTTGTCATCTCTGTCTTTTAGCACTCAGCTCATGTGGAACTATTAAAAGTTGCCCTTATAGATTGTGCCATAAATAAAACAGGGTTGCAGTATATGGTACAGCACACCCTTTTAGGAGGGTAGACAAATGCAATCTATATGCCGTAATGCTAGTATGACCAGGACATGTGGGTAGCAATCAGTAAAGAGAGTAATGAAGATATTTTATGGATGAATTATGTATCAATTGTTTTCCCGAAAAAAAAAAATAGTGGAGATGAACTTTATTTATGACTGGATTTCGTTAAAAGGGTTAGAAAGGTTGCTGTTTTATTGTGTGCTTTAGGTTCCCAAATCAATATTTATACTTTTTCCTATGCTAATGCAATCCTATCCATTTGTTAAAATAAATAGTAAAAAGTGACCTAGTTATGGTGTTTTCAAGTCAACTTGCCTAAGGGTAGATATTTGAGAATTAGTAATGTAAGATTTCTTTTTCCTGTGGCATTTTAGAGTATCTGATGAATACATTACTTAGGTATTGTCACCCTTTCTTCTATATTTATTCTCTGGCCACTTGATACTTCCAAGGGTCTTTATCTATCATGTAATGATTCTTGAATTAGTGTCTGGAGTCCTTGTGAAGAAATATTTCTCTATACAAAATTATAAGATTTATTAATAAGCTCTAGATGTTAACTCCACTTTGATCTGTGGATGCTTTGTCCCACCCCATCCCTTTCTTATGAATGAAGAAGGTATTTTTATCCCCTTGCACATTTGTCTTTGGCGTTCTTTTTAGAACTAAGATGACAGATTGTCATGGCCAGATTCTCTTTTGGGTAACATTAATTCAACTGGCTCAGAAATAAACAGAAACTACTAACCCATTTTTACCTGGGCTTTTTGTCCAGTATGAGAAAAATGACTGAAATGTGCCTTCTCTGATTTGCACCCAGAGTAGCTATTAGGTGTGGCAGTCTGGTAAGAAATTTTTCAGTTGAACTCACCATTTGTCTCATTTGATTGGAAATTCTCTTAAATCATTCTTGTTTAACAATTTAATTCCAAGAAATTCAGGTGTAATTCATGAGAACCCATTTACCAATAATGATTATAATTGCTTTTTTTTTGTTTTACTTTTAGGTAGTAAAAGGGATGTAAAGGGATATCGATCATGATAGATTCTTGGTCAAGAGAACAGGCAATAGATTCAGGTCTCAAATGTAAACAAAGCAATTTCTAAATCCCCCCAGTAGGGGTTGTATAGGCATTGTTTGATTTAATAGGTACACAATCAAAAAGGATACCGGAGTTCTTTTTACGGCTTAGTTTTCCACAAATAATGTTATTGAAAAAATTATGCTAAAATAAAAGTCAAAATCAGAAATTTCCCTTTTTCCAATTGTACCACTTTATCATTTTGATTCAGTCTTGAGATTCTCCCACCTTACTGTTTCTAAAATACTCATAGAATATGCTCATTATAATAGACTTATCTGTTAGGATATGGAGGAAATGGAGGAAATGGAGGAATGAAGGAAACTAGACAATTTAATAATTTTTATAATGATGAAGCAACTATTCGTTGAAACATAAAAAATGCTACATAATAAGTAAACATTGGTACCTAAATATTTGGAAGTAAATTAGGAAACATTAAATTTACATTTGTTCTGAACTTTTGTCTTTTTAAACTATTTTACTAGTACTATGTGAACATATACTGTTTATATTTGGACATTTTATTAGATTTTACAGAGTAATGCCATAAATAACTGAATGACATAAATGAAAAAGACACAAATGAAACTCCTTTTTAAGAGATTATTTCTTTTGCGAAAGGAGGGGGAAGAGATTAGATGGTTCATTCACCCAGAGATCAGATGTCGTTTATTAAAAAAAATAAAAGTTTAAGGCTTATTGCATTTACAACACAGGTAGGGAAAAGAGGGGAGTAAATTATGCTGTAGTATTTATTACACAGTATCTACTTCTGATTTGAAACAAAGTTTCACAATCAGAGACTTCAAGCTGTTTCATATATCTTTTAGAAAAACATGGAAGAATATAAGGGAAAGAACATTTTATCCAACTTCAAAACAGGCCACTTGTTACATTTTAAAAAAATTTAATCACAATAAATTATGTAAGTTACTTTTACTTGGATTCGTTTTTCTGTAGTTACATTTGATTCAGATTAGGTTCTCAGTGAGCTGCCTAAGTAAATAAAAAAAACCACAAATTTTTAAAAATCATTTTTTTTTTTTGCTGATGACTTTTTAAAAAATTTTCTATCATGATGAGGAATAGTGAGCAATACTCAACCAAATCCTCTAAAAACTCCTTGAACCTCGCTCTTTTCATTAATGAACTTTGACTAAGTTAATGTTTGAAATACAAAACCAATGGAAATATCTTCTATTGGGGGAAAATAGTTATAGTGTTTTGGGAAAAATATGAATCAAGTGAGTTAATATGGTTCCCACTGATGTAGTAACTGCAAGTACAAAATACAGATTTGTGTGTGTGTGTGTTTGTGCACTGTATCAGTTGTTTCTTGCAAAACTCTGTTGAGGTCCTTTAATAGGTTACTATTGTATTATAATGTAGAAAACATTTTTAAAGACTTATTTATTATCTATTTTTGACTAGTTAATTCCATTTGTCATATCAACTGTATCACATGAATAATGGAAATGACATCCAATGCAGGTTCATTACTTGTAGAATCAAGGCTTTTTTGTTGTTGTTCTGGATAATATCACATATATATACATAACTTTCACCTGAAAGGTGTATTATACTTCACAACTTTTCCCCCAAATATTATCTTGTTTGGTCTCCAAACAACCTTGCTAGGAACGAAGGCAAATATTATATTCCCATTTTTTATGTGAAGAAATGGAGGCTAAGGAAAGTTCATTGATTTCACTAAGATAATAACTAAGATGAGGTCTAGCACATACTCACTCCTGAGTCTTCCAACTTCTATAATGTAAAGTGCTGGGTTAGGAGATAACAGGCACTCAAGAAAGCAGCCCAAGTCAGACAAGGAGGTGTCATTAAAACATAATTTGAAGTGAAAAGACTAAAAATATATTAAAAAAGATATTTACAAATATTATCAAAATAAACCCAACCAAATTCTGATGTTGTCAAGTCCACAGGATCAGTGTGTCTCCTAACTTCCTACCATTTATTTTTAGGAAGTAACTTATCAAGAAAACCAAATCCACTTTAGGGTCAATAATTCTTGCTTTCGATCAACATCATTTTGGTTTTGTGAAGAATAAAGCAGGATAACATATATAATAGAAATTCTCTGAACTCATTAAAAAAAGGACACCATATAAATATTGGTATTATTATCATCATTAACATTTATAATGCTTGTCACCTCTCTACCTCATAGACACATTGGGAACATTTGAATGAGGTAATGTCTGCAAAGCCTTATAAGGTCTCTAGATGAGAATTAAGATATAAATACAAAATGTTTTTATCAATAAGGTATTAGGTGAATTTGGTCTAGACAGAAAGTAATAAAATTTGGTTAGCAAAGTAGAAGCTGACAGCTCTTTGCAAACAATACTAGTGATTGGGTACTGCTCACTTAGATTTTAAAATATTAATCTTTGTTTTCCTAAGATCATATTAACCTTAATCAAAATTTTAAATGTGAATCCTTTGACTATTCAATCCAGAGTAAGCTTATATTTAACAACCCATTAAAAAAAAAATACTACTTTATCTCACACCTATGTAATAAGAAAAAAACAAATTCTGTATAAATAAAATTTATTGCCATTTAATTTAATTATACCCCTCAATCATTAAAATTTTTTTTTCTCTTGATGATACTTGTATGCAGTATATCCTACAAAACAAATTGACTGGGTCACTAAGTTTGCAGATACAACAGATAGGCCTTTGTCATTTACTAAGGTTATTTTCTTCTTTATTTATTACACTTGTGATGTTGCATCAGTTTACAGGTAAGCTAAGCTAAATTTTCAGAATGCATATGCAGTAGTCACAATCTCCCTACTCCAGGAAGTTTGCAATACTTTTTTGAAAATAGCATTTAGAGATACCGCTAATAGAATCAGGCAGACTATTTTAAGAAATGTTGCTTGTAGAGTAATTCTTTGCTGCTTTTACTAGTTCCTCTGCTGTTGATGGTTATCATTAGCAAAACGATCATTTCCTCACAGGGAATCTTGCCGAGTTACATTTAAGAAGTTTAATATTTACTGCTGTGATGTTATATTAGCATTATCCCAATTGACAATGGATTTCTAGCCTAAGTAAATTAAATTTTACTGTTTGTCTCTGTCAAAAAAAAAAATTATGACTTTGTAAGTTGGAGTCTTCATTACTATTTTAAAGGATTTCTCCTTCTGGGTCATGTTTTTAAATCGAATCATATCTTCAGATACAGAAGTTTTAAAATGACCCTCCATGATCACACAAAGACAAAGCTACATGCTTCTGTCCTAGTCTGCCATTAGAATATCACAATGTGTAGGGGAACAATATGACAAAACTGGGGTGTTTTTATGCCAAAGTAACTTCAGAGACAAATTGAGGGCAGGAATTGAGGTGTATTTGTGGACAGCCACTAACAGGCGCAAACAATAAAAGGCATCCTATTTACTTGAATCTTTTAGATAACTAAAAAAAATTACTTAACGAGCGACCAAGTTATAGGCTGCAGACCCAACCTGTCTGTCTCACTGCAGTGGAGAAAGGTTGCTTTTCCTTAGCAAGTCCGGTTGCCAGGCCTTAATATCCAGTGATCCCTGGGAATAATAATGTAGGAGAACCTGAGGTTGAGTTGCTTTCTCTTTCTACATCAGATATGCTTAGCTATCTCCTGATTTCTTAAAATCCGAAAAGCCAGGGACTACACCAAGTCACCGGTTATTTAAAAGGAAACTTTAAAAGCCTGTGGTGATTATTTTAAAAATTAATAATTACAGGCAGTTTCCTGAATAGTTTCTTTGGCATCTATATAGTGGATTATTATTTTTTTCTGTTTTTATTATCCAATTCATGCATTGAATCTGGATTTATCTCCACCCCCTCCCTTCCTTCCCCATTGGGGGAATAATCACTGTTCTTTTCAAATCTCCTAGGATAGCCTTCTGCTCTGCAAAGTTGTAACAAGATGTGACATCCAGTCCTAGTTAATCAGCGTTCAGCCCAAACCCACAGTGGCACTGAAGGAGGTGGGACTTAAAATTTGCCCATGACACTGACCAGGTTTTTAAGGAATAAGAGTGAGGGAAAATAGCATAAAATACTTAAATTTTTATGGAAAAGGTATAACTTGGTGAAAAAGCACCATCATAAATTCCCAAAAAGTGTATCTTAATGATACACTTAGAGTAAATCATTTGCCTTGAGAGACAGGAGGTCTCTGGTGACCCGCATTGCAGCCACATGAGACTCCTAGACTAGCTACTTTCAGCTAAATGTACTCTCATATTAATATTTTAAAATGCCATAATGCCTCTCTGAAAACCTCAGAGGACAGATACATCAATTTGCGAGGTCTTCACTCCAGGAAATAGAAACAGGGATAATCTGCCATTAAAAGAAATAGTTCATTATGTCTGCTTCTTGGGAGCACATAAACTATGTCCCTCACATACTTAAGTTGCAAATCCTCACTTTAATGTGAAGGGAAACACCATGCCCCAGAGCTTTATTGTCCCACTGTTTATTAGTACAAAAAGGTTTGTTGTGGTATGAAATCTTAAGCTTGTTGCAGTAATCAATCAGCTTCAAAGAGTCTTTACCCCCAGCCAGATTCATTACAAATAAATCAATTAAACATAAAGTTTCTATTTTCAGGAGGTTCACGATGCAGAATAGAAACAAATGCATCACAGTTAGAGAAGGGAATTTTCCTGGAGCAACGTCTCTTCACAAAGAGCCCTTTTGCCTTTATTGCAGTATAGAGCACATGCTGTAGTTTGCTCTTTTATTTTAGTTAATTGCAGACGTTCTTCTTCTTAGCATATATTTTTCATCGGGAAAAAATCACGTCCATATGAAAAAGATATGTGGTAAGCTAGAAATATTGCTGGAGGCAGGAAAAAATAAACAATTGGTTTGTGTCTTCTTGTCATTACCAGCCTGAACCTCTCGTGAGGCATTTAGGCAATTTTCACTCTCAAAGCTTTATTGTTTTTTTTTTTCAACCTCTGTACTAAGATTGTTTACCATGCAGACAACTCAGTGGCAGAAGCGAAACCAAAAACCAAAAACCAAAAACCAAAAAAAAAAAAGAAACCCCACACACCCCAAATTGAAACAAAAAACCCTACAACCAACCAAAAAACAAATCAACAACTAAAAAAAAAAAATCTCCCAATAAAAGTCTTTCTCACCATTAAGCTAAAAACGAACTATGCATTCTAAACCAGACCTCTTCTTGGATTCACTCTGGGGGTGTAGTGAGGGGGAAGATGGGAGTTGCAGAGACATCTTTCATCTTGTGAATTGATAAGTCAAACTTACCAACAACATCGTAAAAGCACTCATCAGTGACTTCCTTGATTTTTTCATATATTTTGTCCTAATGTGTTTTTAATAAAATTAGCTGTTTGTGGAGATTCCCAGGAGAGAGGCCAAACCCAAATGATTCCTTACAGAAGTACAGTCAAAGGTCTCATGGCACAGAGGGTGAGGAGGGGGACCAGGATGTGCGGTGTGGGGAGGTGGGGTTGGGCGAATGGGAGCAAATGTGCCTAATGGAACATTTCGCTTATATAATAAAATGCTGGCTGGTCAAAACTGAAAAACAAACAGATGAAAAGGCCTCAGCACCCCAGTTAAGTGTCTTTCCCTCCTCAGTCAGTGCTAACAGTTGTTCCCATGACATATGATATGCTCTACATATGGTGGCATGTGACAATGCACTTTTAGAGCCATCCTGAAGACGGAGGTAGAGAAACAACCAAACATAACAGGAGCACTTCCTGTGAGGTGACACCCTCTGTTGGCCTCCAAGCAGGGAACTTACTTAGTAGGAAGCATAAAGCCTCTAGATGAACATTTTCTCTTAGGTTACCAGAGGGTCTTTTAAAGAGTGAAAAAAGAATCCCTTTTTTTCCAGGAATTGACAGTGTAACGGCATTGATTTGTTTGTCTGTGATGGGGTTACATCAAGACCACCCCCCTCCCTGTGGTAATGAAATATCTGCTCTGAAAATAAACAAAACATGCTGGAAAGAGAAAGGAAAATATCCCCATGAGCCATTGACAGTCTTGTCCAACTTGCTTCAACTTCTTCTTAGATGCATTGTTTTCAGAATGGACAGTCCTTCAATTTTATCATCCTCAACAAAAAACTTAGTTGTTTTGTCCTGACGGTGTGTGGCAATATTAAAATATACTAATGACAACACCACATCAGCTAATATTTATGTTATTAGAATAGGAGTGCTCAAGGGGCGCTTGGGTGACTCAGTCGGTTAAGCGTCTGCCTTCGGCTCAGGTCATGTTCCCAGGGTCCTGTGATCGAGCCCCGCATTGGGCTCCCTGCTCAGCGGGGAGTCTGCTTCTCTCTCTCCCTCTGCCCCTCCCCTGACTCATGCTCTCTCTCTCAAATAAATAAATAAAATCTTTTTTTTTAAAAAAAGAATATGAATGCTCAAGTGAATAATGAAATTGTATTTTAATCAAGCAAATCAGAACTCTTTATGGTAATTTTTGGTATTTACTAATGGGCAGCATGTGTGTAGTCAGCTGACAGTTTTATATGTGAAAACAAATGTATTTTTCTTTACCTTTGTTATAGAAATGTCTGCTACTAAATCAGGTATTTAGTCATTTTCAAAGACCTCTAAACTTCCTAGAATTGGCTTGGAACATATTTCAGATACTATAGAGATAATTTATATGTGATTTAGTTATATCTCTTTATCTAAAAGGTCTTTGAGATGAAATATAGAAAATACTTCTTAGAAAGTCAATATATTTAAGTTAGAACCCACATCAGGAAACAACGGATAAAACATTAAGTATAATAATTAGATTATTTTTGGGCGCCTGGGTGGCTCAGATGGCTAAGCGTCTGCCTTCGGCTCAGGTCATGATCCCAGGGTCCTGGGATCGAGTCCCACATCGGGCTCCCGGCTCAGCGGGGAGCCTGCTTCTCCCTCTGACCCTCTCCCCTCTCATGCTGTTTCCCTCTCGCTTGCTCTCTAAAAAATAAATAAAATCTTAAAAAAAAATAATTAGATTATTTTTATAAAGGTAGTTGATTCAAAGTATGACCAATAAGGGAATTTTGCTACTTCCTCTTATATCCTTACTAGAATTAATTCATATTCAAAGGAAATCACTGTATGCTCTTTTATAATAAATGAGGGCCATTTGAGGGTGTTTGAAATTGGTGATTTTTTATAAAATATTCTTCTATTTTTATAGAATATTCTAATAGAAGCTTAGACTCCATCCGTCAGCATTAAAATAATTAAGGAATATACTCGCAAGAAGTAATTTATCAATCAACAGATTTTAAAATTTGTAACATCTAAAATATGATGTGTGCTCTTCTCAAAACACATATGCTTTCCAATTTTAACTGAATTAGTAACAGATCAGTTTGGTAAAATAAATGGAACCAAAAGTGTAGATATAGACCAAATAACAGTGTATTCTTTACAAGCAAACTGTCGTGAAAAGCAAAAGTAAGAGGATGATGATGATGATGATGATAAGAGATAAAGATGAAGAAAATAAAGTTAGTGTGATTTTGGCATCATTGACATCTACCGAAAGTTCCTTTGTAACCACAAATAACCAACATGTGAACTAATTTCTTAGGGATAACTCTGAATTATGGGAGTTAGACCATGAAATATGTCCCTCCATGCTATTACCAGTACAGAGGAGAATATTTATCTTTATATTTGTTGTGATAGGAATATTTGTACCTACTCATTCAAAAATACGTTATTAAGCTGTTTACAGAAAGGTTCAAGGATAAGGATACTAAAGAACATTCTGATTCGATGATTTGAGAGATTTTGACCTAGTAGTGATAATTTCTAGCTATTTTAATTGCAATGTTGGTATTATGATGGAAGTTTTTCAGGAAAATTAATAGAATGGAAATTTTATCAATATTTTTGCTCATCTACAATTTAGAAAGAGAAACAATGATTGGGGATGAAGAAATAAATATCCTAAATTCTTCTTAAGCGTTTTCTCACTAACGTAAAAAGACATTTGAATGAGCAGTACGTTAATTGTGCCTGAAGGCTGCCCTGCTGCTCTTGTGGGAGGTTAGACTGCAAGCCAGATGAGCCCATCAGAGGGAGGAAATTTGGTAAATAGCCTTGATGCCGAATCCAGTGAGCCCTCACTTATGTAGTTGGAGATATAAAGAATTTCCTCTTTGTTAACTGATCAGTTTATACATTATTTCTATTTTAACAAATTATTCCTCAAGAGGCAGAGTAAATGGATCTCAAGAACACTACTCAGAAGAGAATTTGAATCGGTCAGAAGGCAAAGGATTTTTTTCTTGGCAGTCTTTAAACTTATGTATATATGTAAACACACACACACACACACACACAGAGCATGCAGCCAGGCATAATTCTTTCATCTGTACAGCATACAGAGATTGTCACATAGCTGTGGACCCAGGAAAAGAATTCACTTCAGTATCTAGAAAAATTTGTGCCTCTATGTGTCCTCTTACTGAAATTATTCTTTAGGTAACTATGGCTCCAAGTCTTCCCTGTCGTGACAAATAATTCTGATTCCCAGGACTTCTTATTGGGTTTTCTATGATCCATTAAAAAATACATTACTTTAAAAAATTTAATGCATTTTCTGCTGAGTCTGACTGGAAGTATAGTCTGCCCACTTTACTACAGTGTTTCTGGCTTCTTGGCAGCTGATGTCAAGAGATGGATGACCAGTCTTCTATGTCAACCTTAGAAACAGAGCATTAGGGCCATGTTTGGACCTGTCCAGATCTGTTGAGATGTGGTTAGTGCGGAAGCTTCTCTCAGAAGACAGTTGGAACAGAGTGCTTTAAATTCTTTGCACTGTAATAGAAGGTTACTTTTAGTATTCGAGAAAAACTTCATTCCATCTCAGCCTGATGAAACCTCTGAGCTCACTATGCCAGTTCAATGTTTAAACTCAGGAACATCAATGGGGGAATTTTAGCATATTCACTTTATGAAGAAGTTCATATAGACAAAAGGTAAATTATTAAATGTTCAAATCAGTTGGCTCATGGATCAAAGATATTATTTAGCGTTCTTGGGCTAATAAGTGGGATAAGAAGATTTCAAAGCCAGAATGGAAAACTTGGGTAGAAGGTGGAGGCAGTAAACATAGCTATTATAAAAGTCTAGCAGGGGAAGATGAGATAAAAAGAAAATTGTGGAATAGAGAAGAACTTCAGGATTGAGTAATAGGAAAATGTTTCTCCAAAGTATGGTATTGAGGGTAGTGGACAAAGAGGGAGAAGCTTACCATGAGGGAGAGCAAGGTGAAAACAGGCAGGGTCTCTCTGAACGGCACTGGGGGGTCAGGTCGTTGTAAAGGAAGAAGGGTGCTCTGTAAGTAGGGCCGAGCCCTGAGTACAGAGGAGGAAATCACTGCAATGGTTTTGCTCTTCAAAGGAAGGTAAGTAATGGGCTAATCTGTTCAGAGTGAAAGAGAGGAGGGGTATGTGGAGATTGAAGAAAGGTAAAATATTTAGAATCTTTTTCATGAGGAATATGTGAGAAGATTCAAATGAAACCAAGGAAAAATTAAATCAACAGATCTGAGAGAGCCACTGTGAGCCCAGTTCGAGTGAGAAAACTCTATTTCAATTCTATTTTTAGGCTGCTCTGACCTACTTTGAAATCCCCCAAATGCTCACTACTTTTCTGCTTTCTCCCTGTGAGGTCATACATGACCTATTTGCCTCATGGAAAAAAAAAATGTTTCAAATCTTTTCCACTTCCAAAACCAAATTTCAATAGTTCCTTAGATCCAAGCAAACTAATACGGTCAATATGCAAATATAAAAAGAAATGCTAATGGTTTTGCCTATCTTCACAAGGTCTTTTAATTGTGTTTCTTTCTCAAGTGACGTTATTTTTCAATAAAGTAATTTAGAATATATTTCTTTTTTAAAAATTTTATTTATTTATATGAGAGAGAGCACACAAGTTGGGGGGGAGGACAGAGGGAGGGGGGAGAAGCAGCCTTCCCAATGAGCAGGGAGCCCAACATGGGACTCAATCCCAGGACTCCAGGATCATGGACTCCAGGATCATGACCTGAGCCGAAGGCAGGCACTCAACCTACTGAGCCACCCGGGCACCCCTAGATCCTAGAAGGGAAACACAAAGTTTGGGAATTTTCAGGCAGGATAAGGGGCTTGTGAGTCAATCTCTGTGGCAGTGGATTTTGAAGGATTCCTTATATTCCATCACATCACATAATTGGCCACAGGTAGTATAACATACATTTGTGTGTTTATATGTAGCTATACAAAATATCTAGATCATTATCTATGTTCTAAGTATTACCTATGCATGAGGGATATTTTTTCTTCCCTGAAAAGCTAGGGAGAAAAGACTGGGCTGTAGCTGTATAAATATTTCTCTGTAATCACACAGTATATAAAAATAAAATGACAGTTTCAAAATACTTTACCCTGAAAACTTTTCTATTACTCGGGAAGCTCTTCTTAACTGCTTCCTTTGAGTTTGGTTTGTGATTTACTGGGACCATTTAGAGACAGCTCATATTTTCTAAGCATACTGTAGATATTTTAATGCCTTAATCAATTTTTGCCACTTTAGTTTCTCTAGTGGGCTAGATTAATCTTCCCCTACATTCCCAACTTTCAAAGAAGATCACTTATCAAAATCGTCTTTACAGGAAAAAATGAAGCTGCAATTAAAAAAAACACACTCATCTCTCCCGTCATATATCACAAATATTATTAACTATGATATAAACAGCCTTTAGAATAAAGCTTTAAAATACATGTGTTATTCAGTTCTAGAAAATGTGTAAAAATGAATATTGTTTGCTTTTAAATTTAAGCTAATTTGATTTTCGGCTTTACTCAGCTAATGTGTTATGATATGTCACTTCCAAAATAGTAGAGATATCATACCCAAAACTCGTGGTATGGGTGAAAATGAGGTTTTAAAGCAGAGGAAATGAAAGAAAGTAGGATAAATTGTGGGAAAACCTCTATAAATGAATCCCTAATATCTGATATGGGGAATATTTTATTCAGGAGGCCCCTGATTATCTTTCCAGGCTTTCATTTCCACTGTGAGCTCCTCTGAGCTTATGTGGTTCCAGCCTATGTGTGCTCTCTCCTCTGGACCACAACTCTCCTCACCTTGCTTTCCAAGAAGGCCTCAGATACTATACAAGGGACTTAGAAGAACGGGGAAGTTGTTGCTTTGCTCTTCTGCTTTAAGGGCAGAGAATAAATTGGATTGGCTACTTTTTTTCTAGAAATAAAGGGGTTCCATGAATATTGGTACTGCCTTGCTTATCAAGGCACTAGATCAAGGTACTTGATTCTCAACCGCCCCCCCCCTCTTTGGGTAGCTATTGGTAAAGAAATAAGCCACATTCTTAATTTGGGTACTGGCAAAAGCTACTTCTCTAGGTCTTCTTGATGCCTATATTGATAAACATATATGAAGATGGACATAACAAGCAGTCCAACCTTGGGTTCCTAAGATCATGCTCAAGGAAATATTATAAAGCACTTGGAAATTTGACAAGAGCATACATTTTCAAGGAATAAAAGAAAATTTGGGGCACCTTGAAAACAAATTTAAAATTGTTCTTACCTGGAGTTAAACTTTAATATGGGAAAATTTCTACACCTCCCCTCCTTCGAAAAATTGCTGTTGTTTCATAAGTTTTGTGGTGGAAATATGGTTCAATCATTTCTATAAATATTATCTAGAGATGTGTTAATTACTGGAAGCCTTCATGGTCATCATTTGTTGCTTTGGTGAACCTAGAAATATGTTAACTCTGAACAAGAGGCAAGAGAGGAAGAAAGCTTTGAGCTGAGAGTCAAGGTAACTGGGGGAGATGGGTTCCTGGCTGGACTCCAGGGTTAACTTTTTGAAATCAGGCACAGAGTTTCAGTGGGCCTTAGTTTCGCTAGCTTTAAAATGAAGACTCCAAACTAGAGTACTCTCTGGGGTTTCTCCTGGTGTTATGTCTATGTCAGAAAGCCTTTGTCCCAAGTGGTAGTTTTAACCATTCAAAAAGGGTCTACGACAAGGAAGCCCCGACAAAGGATTAGAAAAATATCAATTCTTTAACTACTCAGTGTCTCTGATTTGCCTTGAGGTATTTTTAAAAACACATATGCATGCAGCTGTAGGTGAAACCTATATTTTCTTTCCTTGCTTTTTACACTCAGGACTACCCCGTAGAGCCATGAGAGTCCATTGTCGCTCACCGAAGTCCGATAGGAAGGGCTGCTTGAGACTATCACTTAGAAAACCAAATCTGGCTGATGGGAGACATTCTGAGTGGGATGGTGGTGCTCTTTCCATCTCTTGTTTAATTGAGTTTGCATATTTGGAAGCCCATTGATAGGTTAAGTAGAAATCTGATTCTATCCCTGGAAAGAAAACTGTTAATGATATGCTACATGAACCTGTTTTCCTTTTCTGCTCAGCAATTTGTATAGCCTCGCTCCTTATTTGTCTCTTGATAACCTCATCAATCTCATCCATGCCCTCCTGACCACAGTGCCTGATTGCAGTAATTCCATTTCAGGGGGGCTTTTAGGAGGACGTGGCTTTTGCATTTAGCTAGAACTGCACGATGGAGTGATCGTTTCTTCCCGAGAGTGAGCGCCGAGATCATATTATGCTTGCCTTGATTTCTTTGTAAAGGCTGCCTATAGAATTTCATATTGATTTTAAGCTGGCGCTGTTTCATTTTTAACTCCTTTGTAAGCCAGGAATCCAGTTATATTAGCCTTTCTTCCCTGTCATTCTGACAGGCATTGGTTACCTGCTTTTTGCAAGCTACTCCACAGTAGCTCTTTTGATAGGGAACTTGTCGCTTTTACTCTTTTATGTTGTTGTTTTGTTTGCAAAGTGCAGACCAGTGCAGTGCAAGGTTGCAAGGCTAAGATGCAATGAACAAATAACATACAAATGTGAAAGCAAAGCAGATTGGTATTTACGCTGAGGATTCGTGGAAGCCCCGGCAGCCTTATACTGCTCCAGAGAGGGTTTTGAAGAAGTGAGGTTTGCCAGGTAATATGAAGCAAGGCCCAGTTGTCAGCTGCACAGTGAAAGATGGCTACAGGTGTGACTTACTGAAAGCATACCTTAGTTTCAATGTTTATCAACTGGCTGTCCTCCAGAAATTCAATTTGGTGTCATTTGGCAACAAGTCTGACCAAAAGCAATGCGAACTTATAAGTGGTCCCACCACTAACAGTACAATCATTTTGTCGTGCCTTGGAACTTACAAAGCCTTTCAAATCCTTTGTCTCTTTTGTTCTTCACAACGGCCTTGGAACCCAGGCAGGGAAGGTATTAATATACCATTTTAGAGATAAGGAAACAGAGACCAAGAGAGCACAAGTTAGTCAATCAACAAATACAGGAACAAACTGGGGCTGCAATTTCAGGTTACTAACACCAAACCTGTTGCTCTTTAGTTTTGTGGCGATCTGAAGTAACGTGAGCAAAAATATAACTTGCATATTCTTTGCATCACCTTTCGATTTACAATTCCTTATTTATTTCCTTGTCTTTGTACTTTCAGGGTGTACTTTCAGATTTATCTCCAGCACAGAGGAGTTACTTTGATCACAATGGAGAATGACAGAAATCAAGGTCTCCATGTTAAGCATATTATTCTTAACCGCTTAGAGAATTTTCCCACTGGATTGCCCTATTGTATTTTAAATTTTATTTTAGCTCTATTTTCTCGTCTGTAACGTGAAGGGGTTAGGCTCTGTTCCTCTCATTCTATGGTACTGTGATTAGGAGAATGCAAGGTGAAGAAAGAATCAGGGCTGCAAGTGAATATGATTATCATGGAATCACAAGTACAGTGCATTATGCATGTTTTAAAACTGGATATAGTATTTATATTCTAAAGTGTTTCCTTATGAATTACTTCATCCTTCAGTGTGCTGTTTAAGTCATCCCGCAAACATAATCCTCTCACAAATCCAAATCAGTGTGTTTGTCCTCTGTATAAGATACTTAAAATTTTCAAAATGTGTTTATGTCCAAAGACAAAATGTTTAGTTTTATAGAATTCTCTCAGTTGCTAGAAGGCTTTGTAAGATTGACTCTAAATAGCCACTAAAATACTTACGTTCTCCCCTTAGTCACGACTTTCTAGAATGCTTAAACATTAGCAATCATTTTTAATTTAGTGATCCTATATTCTTTATTTAATGCCTTGCTGCTATCCTTAAAACCAAACCATGTAGCTCAACTTTCAAGAACAAATGAACTTTGACAAGACTTATGTTGGGTTCAATCATTTGTATTATAAAAATAGTTCAAATTTTGGGGGTGCCTCAGTGGCTCAGTTGGTTAAGCGTCGGACTCTTGATTTCAGCTCAGGTCATGATCTCAAGATCTTGAGATCAAGCCCCAAGTGCACTCCATGCTGAGCATGGAACCTGCTTGAGATTCTCTTTCCCTCTCCCTCTGCCCCTTCCCAGACTGTGCTCTCTCTCTTTCTGGGGAAAAAAAATAAATAAATAATTCAGATTTTAAATGAGATAAATATCCATTTCCTATTTTCATAATGGCCCTTATTGCATATAGCTAGACTGATTGGTCATAGCAGAAATCTATTAAACTAATTATTTCTTAGCTGCTAGGCCTAGAGGAACTCAAAATATTCAGACTTAGAATAAAATCAAATTCATAAAATCTGCTCTTTTGAAGCTCTTGGATAAACACTGACTTTGAAAGGCTCTTGGGTTTCACATCTGGGCTTCAGATATGGACTTTAGAAAACCAGTAATATCAATGTCAATAAAGCAATCACCAGAACACAAAGCCCAGGGAAACACATTTAAGAGTAAAAATTTCTCTTTTTTTTCCCCTTCAAATTTAATTTTTATAATGCTATTGGTAGATTCCCCGTGATAAGCTCACAATTTTACCTTCCATCTTCTCATTTCTTTATGAGTTCAAATAAGTAGTGACTCAAATTGTGAGGACACTTGGGGCTTAATTTCTGTTTGTAATTCCTGCCATTTCACATGAAGAAGTACAAACCAGGGCTATCTGAGTCTTTTTCAACTTTTGTGCATGATTTCAGCAAAGAATTTATTTGCTGCAAAAGCTATTAGACTCCTTTTTCTTGTTAACATATATACTGAATTTTTCCCCAAGATTTTTGACATGATGGGTTTTTCTTCCCTTAAGTTTGATTCCAAGGTGGGTGTGACCAACACTGGTGAAGAGCAAACATACTCCCTTAGTAAAATCCATAGTCCTTGTCACATTTGTGCAAAACCATGGTAGGGAAACCTCAAACCAGACAAAACTTAGCACTTTTTCTTAAAAAATGCCATTCAATATTCAGCTCTTTTCAATATGCAATTCTTTTTTTTTTTTATTAAGTGGCTTGTAGAAGTCTGAATGTTTCTCCATGAGCCTGGGTCACCTTCTGTACACATTGTGGGTGATTTCTGGTTTCACATGAACTGTTACTAACTCTCAGTGTGCCGAGTTTTGCTTTGAGTCTTAGTTTATTCGTGTTGAAACTCAGGAGATACAAACTGAAATAAAAATACTGTGTTCAAGGAGTCGCCTGAAAGTGGAAACCACCCAGCCTCACGCAGCCAGCCATTGTGATTCTCTGACCAGAGTTTCTGGGAGGCTTACCGTCAGTGAAGTCATTAACAGAGTAATTGCTCCAAATTTTTATAGGCACATCAACTGGTGATGAGACGGTGTGGTTTAACTTTTCCAGTCTTCTTGCTTCTATCTCAGCTTTATTTTCTGTGGGGTTGCTCCAGTACCATCAGAGGAAAAGGACCAAATACAGGAAGGCAGAGTCCCAACTCCAGAGTGCGCCTTCTGACTGATGTTTCTGATAGAGAACCTTCGAGTGGACATAAGAGGAGCCCGCTGTGGGGGAGGACATATTGATGACTTGGTTGGCAGGACTTCCCCGCTGAGTGCCAAGCTACAGATGCACTCCCAATCGATTCCCACACAGCTACAGTTCAGTGAACTATTCTGAAAGAAAAGAGCATGGTCCTGGGGGCTGTGAGATCCAGAATCATCAGAGGAGGGTCCAAAGAGATCAAATCTCTAAAGAAAGCAGAACTATAGTAGACCTAAAGAGACAAAGTGGCAAAAAGTAAGGAAGAAATAAGCTAACCAAAGTATGTGTGAATGTGTTTGTGTATGTAAAATAGAGGTGATAAAAACAGACATTGTGTTTCTTCATTGCAGTGTACTTGTGAGTAGTCAGATAGGTAGGGGATTGCCTTATGTACTAGAGACCAGATACGGGCTGTTGAATTAAATGAAGTGCCATGAGCAAATAAAGTCCTTTAAAAACCCCCAAATACTGAACAAACAAAATGTGAAATTATCATGTACATAGTATACATAACTTTCTAAAAAATCGTTTTTGAAAAAACATAGCAATTATGGCTTGGAAACTGACTGAAAATATGGGGTATTGTATTCTGCGATCCATTTCTGTAGACTTGAGACTGTCCTGTGAGAGCCCTTTCTTTCTTTCTTTCTTCTTTCTTTCTTTCTTTCTTTCTTTCTTTCTTTCTTTCTTTCTTTC
>NW_023270921.1:878366-1115896 GCF_011800145.1 Mirounga leonina
TTCTTTCTTTCTTTCTTTCTTTCTTTCTTTCTTTCTTTCTTTCTTTCTTTCTTTCTTTCTCTCTCTTTCTTTTCTTTTCTTTCTTCTTTCTTTTTCTTCTTTTTCTTTCCCTTTCTCTTCCTTCCTTCCCTCCTTCCTTCCTTCCTTTTTCTTTTTCTTTCTTCCTTTCTTTCTCTTGCTCTTTCTTTCTTTTTTTTTAAATATGGAACACTTCACGAGTTTGCCTGTGCAGAGACCATGCTAATGTCTGCATCATTCCACTTTTAGTATATGTGCTGCCAAAGGGAGCACCATTTCTCTCTTTCTTTGTGTGCGGTTACATATGTATATTATGCTTACATATATGCATATGTAATATATAAAATTAACTTTTTTAAATTTTAAATTCAGTATAAAATATTGAATACATACATACCATACACATATACATATATATGTATATATATGACTTACGATCTCATAACTGAGAACTACTGGAGAATGAAAAAAAAGTCTGAAGACAAATTTTAAAATATAAAAGATTTTATATTCAATTTAAAAACTAAGGTAATAAAACATTCACTTTTGAAAAATTAAAATGAAAATTATTTGATTTTTCATGTAGTTTGAAATGCTTACATTGATTAAAATGGACAGAAGTTTCACTCTTAAAATAATGACTTTAAACTCAATATAAAGTAATTTTAGAAGCAGTTTTCTAGCAGAAAACTGAAAGAGCCTGTTTTTTGTCACTGATCTTTAATTCAATGATTGAAAAATCTGTATTCTATTAAAAATGCCACAACGTTTTCGTGATGCTTATGTTCTAGCTATTAGATTGGGAAAGAGTAACTGGCTGACTTAGGTAGAAATGCACAGTTGGCTGAAAAACGAAGTGGTACTAATTTTCGAGTAAGTAAGCATCTTCGAGTAAAGAATCAAGATCAATGAACAAAAAAGGGTCGTATTTAACTAACGCAAAAAAATGCAGACATCTATTTTTAGTTGGTTTCATAGGACGTGGGAGAGAAGGTATGTATGGAATGAAAATTTCGAGCTGAAGTTCTAAAATAAAAATGAGTGGTTGACCATATTGTGAGATCTTTCTTGAAAGTGTCACGGGCAGCCTGTTTTCCAAGGTAACACAGACACAAGTAAGGAGCCTGAACAATTTAACTGCACACAAAATAGCATTCAAATGTATATCCCTTTTTCCTTGGACACTTTTGTATTTTGTACTTTTATAAATATACAGTTCTTTTTAACTTAAAAAGCTTTTTAAAATAATAAAAACTGATACAGCAAGTACAGTTTAATAATTACTTAATTTACATAATCTCACTTTTATCTTTCATTCTTTCAAAGAACTGTGAGGTTATTATCTCACTTTGTAGACAAGAAGTCTGTGTACATGGTGGAAATACCAAACCAAAATATTCATTTAATCACTGTCTTCCCTGGCACACCTCACTCTTCTGCAGTGTAGTGCTGCAGACATATTACATATTTAATAAATACTTCATGAGAGACTGATCGATCGATTATTATTAACCACGATTCTTGTCTTGGGAGATATTTACAACAATGGCTAAGAAAACAGAACAAATACCTCCTATTTTTCACAAGCTCCCTTGGATTTTTCCAGCTTTCAGGAGTCAAGCCCAACAATGATGAGATCAGCAAACCTCCCTTGAGATAAAAATATCTTTTCCTTCCTCAGAACTCCCCTTCTCCGTCCGCACGGCACCCTGCTCAGTGCAGTGCCAACAGTCGATGGGCTCACTATCAATCACTAAGGACTTACTGAGCGCCTGTTCTGAGAGGCACAGCGTGCAAAGTAGCTCTGGCCCGAGGCAGGAGCCGAGCAAGGCTGGTTTTCCTTTTTATTTATTGATTTATTTTAAATTTTTTAAAATTTTATTTTATTACATTATGTTAGTCACCATACTGGCTGTATGAATTTGAGCAAGTCACTTTCTCACCTGCTCTAGAGTTCAGTTTGCTCATCTGTACAGTGAAAATGTTTCACAGGTTAATTCTAAGACTCCTTCTAGCTCTGATGGTCTCTGCTCCTGTTTACAGCATCTTTATTTCTTGGGGTGGGGGTGGGAGGGCATTCAGGGAAATAAATTTGGGAGAGTGGAAACATTCTGGAACATTCTGAAATACACAGTTTGTTAAACTTATCCCAAAAAGCACACATTTTATTTTTCTCCTCAACTGCTTTCTTATTTTTAGGTTTATGTTTTCAAAATGACACCTTCTGAATAAATAGATGGGGATAATAAAACCAGCTATAAAAACAACCCAGTAAGGTGGCAATACAATAGGAATCATGGTTCCCAGGATCAGCAGCATTGTCAGCATGTACCTATCACTGTTTACCACACTAACAACTGTGATGTTCTCTGGGGGGGGTGGGAGGAGGGGACGCATGTGTTAACCAAGGACTGAGCAGACGTGGAGGTAAAAGGGGGTGAAATGACATATAAGAAACTCTCCACTCTGGCTCAAAAAGCTACCATTTGGAAGAGTTGTAGCTGGATCCAAGTGTGATCCAGCTGATAAAATGGGAGCTAAGGAATTGTAGGAGGTAGTTTCTGTCTTTGATTCTGTCCTTAACATGATGTGCAATGTTGAAGAAGGATATCAACCTTTATCAAGTTCTTCATAGTGAAGTGGGTAAAATAACACTATTTCCCTTAGTTGTATATTTTTTTGTAAGACTGATATTTATAAAAGGTTTTGGTCTCTTTTTATAGAAGAACACAGTATAACTAATAAAAAGAACTGTATTCATTTTCTACAACGAATGTTCATGAAATAAAATGGTGTCACAGAGCAATTTGCTAAACTATATTTTGTAAGTACAGATAGGAATTTTCTGCATCACATACAATTTAGTCTATCGAATTAGGATGAACATTAACCAAAGAGAACACAATACAGGAGCTGTAATTTAATGATCATACTAGACAGCCACCTCCCACATAGCAAGAGGTTATCATAATTATTTACATTTGGGCGTGGAAAGAAGACAAAATGTGTCATCTTTTTGGTTGCTGCTTGCATTCAAAAAGGAAATGATCCTCTAAAGAGTGTAGTCAGCAAAATGAATTAATTAAAACTCATCCCCTTTGATAGTGGAAACAAATTTACATCAAATAAAGAAAATCTCTAATTCAAGAAAAGAGGTTCTCTAGAGAAGAGAAAGTCTTAAAAAGACAGAGAAAGGAAATCATGACTTTTTGACATATCGGTGCAGCCACATAATTCAACAGTGAACTCACATAGTAATGGAATACACTGGAGAACTACACATTCTGAGGAGTCTACACCTTGTCTAGGTCTTTCTTTTACTCTCAGAGTTTCCAAGGTTTATATTTAGTATATGTACTCTTCCCTGGACACAGATAAATGTTTACAGAACATGTATAAGAACCAGGGAGGATAAACAGAATGATTTTCTGAATTGACTTAAAATAGGGACCTCTTCCTATCCAGCTGCTTTTGAATAATCAAATTTCGATTTGATTAGAAACTAGATTTAGGGATAAAAGATAATCGTAGATAGGGGTGCTTTCCCCAATCTCCTAGTGAAGTCACCTTCCTGATTCCAACCTTTCCTAAATATTGAATTGAGCAGAGTTTAAGAAAAGTCTTTCTTTGATAGATGTTCTTCCACACTGAAGTAGTTGTAAGGATAATGATGTCACTCCATGCTCACTTGTTTGCTAAGGAAGAGTAAGGTCATGATACCCAACACACCTGCACAGACTATGGGATCAGGGTGATGAGACTTTCTCATCTATTTATGAGAAAAGAGTAATAAAAAGGGCCAGAACCAGAACCAGTAAGACTGTAGAGCAGGTTAGAGTATTGTAATGTGCTAGAAAATGGAGTATTTTCAAAGATGGTAGATAGAGTGGTTTTCAGGAGTAAGGGGATTTAGGCAACCAGGAGGAGGGGAGATTACTGGGAATACTTTGCTTAAAAGAGAGCTTAGAGATTAATTTTACCTATTTCAAATCTCTTCCAAGATCATGCTCTAGAAAACTTTATTTACTAGTCATTCTTATTTTTATTTCATATCCTATGAAGACCTGGTGTTTGGTTAGATTTGGTAAGCTGAAGTTACTTACCACCTTATGCAATGCTTCACAGACAACATCATAAAGCTGTGCCCTTTGAAAGTCAAAGATCATTTCCAAATTCATCTGAGCTATATGAGATAAGTAAAAAAAAATATGCATAATTTCAAGAAATACTTGCTGAGTGATTACACTATGCCACCCACACTTGTAGGTGCTGGGAATACCTTCGAGAACACTTACAAATATTCCTGACCTCACAGAGTTTATATTCTACTGAGAAAGGAGATACTAAGCAAACACATGTAGAAAATAGACAGTGTGTCAAAACATCATAAGTTTTTAGAGGAAAATGAAATAGGGAGAAAAGATAGAGTTCCTAACCTGGCAGAAGGAGTGGAGTGGTGAAATTTTCTCTAGAAAGTTCAAGGAAGGCCTTGTTGAAAAGGTGGCTTTTATGCCACACATGAAGCAGCTCAGGACCCAGATTTATGTATGGCATTCAAAAGAAGCCTTCAGCTTTTTAGCGATCTAATATGAGCTCAAATGTCAATGCAACCTACATGAATTTCATTTAGGTTGATTCTTTACCTCTTTCAATGTAGATTCAATCTCATGAAGTACATATTGTGAAATATAATCATTCCCCACTGTCCAACATTTTACCTAAGAAAGACCACAAATCTAAGATCTTGTGATATTTAGCTTTTCAAAAATTTTACCGTTGTCATTTCTCTATGAACACAGTTACCCCATGAGGAAAAATATAAGCTTCGTCCTTTGTTATAATGCACTGTGGTGTATATCAGAAAGCATAAAACTGAGAATGAAGAGACTTGGGTTCTAGTTGTGTGGTTCATACATTACCTATTAACCTCATTTGGAAGATGGGGCATTGGACTACTTCAACATTTCCAAAAAGGTGTTCCTCAGAGCACTAGTTCTCGAGATGCTTTTGGAAAAAAAGACAACTAAGGGTCAACTAAGTATGAAAACAACATTTATCACATAGACTCTAATTGGAGAGTCCAATGCAGGTTAAAGGATCTGAGGAGGTATTGAATAAAAAGAACGCATTGAACTGTAAACTTCATTTAACTCAAAATCTCCTGAACAACTGCAACAGATCTAGGAAAAGCTAAAATAAATCATAAATGCTCATGTTTCCTATAGTTTGGAAATAGGGATTGTTCTTTTCTACTATGGTCACTCCACTCTATCAATAAGGATGGGCTAAGTTATACTGAGCTTAACAACCATGGAAAATCCCAAGGGTTTAAGACAAAAAAGTTACTTCTTACTCATGTGCCATGTTCACTGGGGACTGGCTTCAGCCTCTTTTCCATGTTCTTACCACAGTCCACAATGGGCAAAACAGTCACAGTCTAGAGCATCACCAGTTGCTGTGGCATGAGGAAAGAGAGCCCAGTGTGACCTCATTTTAAGGTGTAGTTGGAAGCATATATGTCACATGTACTTGGGAAGAGTACAGGTATTGGTAAAAGAACTAATGACTCCATTTTTACCTCCTGAAATGATTTCACAGTTAAACTACATCTAATGGATGGTGGTGGCTTTGATGTTGGGTGGTGGATTTTGTTGTATTCCAGTCAAGAGCACTGGACTTTATTCTTACAGGCAATAAGATTACTTGTGGAAAAAAAAAAATTATCCCTTTGATACTTGTTCTCAATTTCTTTCAGGATAGCTTTTTTTCCTAGGGCTAATTTAGCCTCACCTCTATGGTATGACCCTTAGGTGGTCTCTCGTGAATGCTCTGAGAATCCACGGAGACTCTCAGTATACTCTGTCTAGTGGGAATTTCAACAGTTTTGGACTAGCGTAAACTCTGGAAATTATTCATTACCGAGCTGCCCAGAAATTGTTCTTTCTTCAGAAGTTGTTCTCACCTTGTCTCTTGGAGTTTCACTGTATGCATCCAAAGGTTGGTATCAAGCTAAAGATTCGGAAAGACTCCTCTGCATAATTTTGGAGCCTTTTTTTTTTTTTAATTTTTTTAGATTTTATTTATTTATTTGCGAGAGAGAGAATGAGAGACAGAGAGCATGAGAAGGAGGAGAGTCAGAGGGAGAAGCAGACTCCCCGCCGAGCAGGGAGCCCGATGCGGGACTCGATCCCGGAACTCCAGGATCATGACCTGAGCTGAAGGCAGTCGCCTAACCGACTGAGCCACCCAGACACCCATTTTGGAGCCCTTTTGCTGCAGAACTTCCTCCTGCAAATGCCCTGCAAATTCTAGCTGCCTCTTCACTCAGGGAGGCCTCCAGTCTCCAATATTCAGGTTTTCCTTTACAGTGCTATGGCCTAGAAATCTCCAGGCAGAGAGACCAAGAAGCTGTAAGTCTCATTTCTTTGTCTCCTTTCTCTCATGGGTCACAGTGCTGTGCTATTGTTCAAAGTATGAAAACAGTTGTTCCCTACATTTTGCCTAGTTTTCTAGTTGTTTATGGCAGGAGGTTAAGTCAAAAGCCTGTTACTCCCTTATGACTGGAAACTCATGTCTCCTAAATCTAAATTTAGCTCTTGTTTTAGAAACACTGTTTTTCAGCCTGGCAGAGCACCATGTCTTGAAGGTCAAAAAAGTGGATTTCTTGGTTTTTCCTGGGAGAACGGAAAGCTATAAATACAATAAACTCCAATACTATACTTCCATTTCCTGAACTGTAACTCTCGGAATCAATAGGATAAGTATATACTGACCTGAGTAATTGTCAAGATATGTAAGCAAACAGGCTTTTTCTAAGACAACCAACTTATTTATTCCTCAATCTTAAGACATAGTAAAAATATTCTAGGTCTTGTAAATATTTATTTTGGAGTCATGCAAAAGTTAAAATACATGATCAAGGAAGTAGCATGAACTTAAATCTAGAAAAATAACAATACTTTTATTATATGTGATATTAAGCTAATGGTTTGAGTTCTTAAATTGGAAGATCAGGCATTTTCTTGTACTAATTATAAAAAGAATTCTCTGAGAAATCTTCATCAAACTGCTGAAATCTAGATTATAAATTGTGGTTGCTGTTGTATCTTAGTGCCTAGAAGTGTCTCTTATTATAGGCTGCCTAATGGATATTAACTGAGTGACTGGATGAAAGAAAGGTGATAAGAAAGGATGAGGTGTTGTGATGTAGTAAAGATCTTTCCCTAAAAGGAAGGTGTTGCTCCTTACTTCCTTGAATTAGTGAGTTCTGAAAAAGCATCCAAGGCAGTGAAAGATTGGTTTTAACATACAGATGGAGAGATAGGCTTCTCATGAGAATTCTGGAAATGAAGATGATAATAATAATATAATGAATGAATGATGTAATAATAATGAACAACGAATAATGAATCATTCCTTGTGTAATCTCTATTCACTAAACACTGTTCTATGCACTTTTTATGTGTACCTCATTGACTTTACTATTATGACACTATGAAGTGGACACTATAATGACATTTTATAATTGCAGAAACTGAGACATTTATTATAGATAAGTCAAACAGAGATGATAAGTAACTTGAGCCTGTTAGTTAGCTTGTTAGTGGCAGAATCAGGTTGTAAATCTACAGTATGGTTGCAGTATCCACGATTTTAACCACAGGACTATACTGGCTCTCTGTACATGGGACCAAACATAGAGGAGGCCACCAACACTGAAAGGAAGAAAGATCCTTCTGGGAGTTAATTTATAAATCTAACAACAAATGAAGAGGTATGCAAGTCACCCTCAAGAGGGTATCTCTCAAGCCAGCAATACTCGACGCATTCTCAATGAGTGTGTTAACATATCCCTAAAAAATGAGCAGAAAAATCTAAAAGGGAAGATGCTGTTCAACCACCAAAGCACTGAATAATGAAATTTGGTGTGAGGAGAAGAGAAGATGATGGCCTGGTTCAAAAGAACAAGCTGCTATTCTCAGTGGTAGGGCATCACTTTTTATTGCAGACCTTCTTTTTTTGCAGACCACTTTTATTGAAGACCTATTGTATGCCTCAAACCTTCTTGGGCTAAATCATTAAAAATGAAATCCTATATTTCTATAGCATTAAGATCATGCACACTAGGCAACTTTCTCTTTGCACTTTTAAAATTTTATTTATTTATTTATTTTTCAGTGCAGTTGCCTCTATGGAGAGAAGATGCTGGACAGGGGATGTAAGCACGTACTACAACAGAAATTATCCTGGTTTAGATACCCAAAGGCTTCAGCTATGTAGCTGTTTTTAATCTTCACTATCCAAAACAATGAACTTCAGTAAACAGACAACATGGAATCTCCAGTTCATCCTGTTGGCTTAGAAATTCTGTGTTGGAAAACTGCCTTGCCCTCCAGGAGTGATATATTGGCTTAAACTGCACACTATTCTTACACTATTCTCCCTACTGTTGCAGCCCAAGAGAAAAGGATTATTATTTGGTTGTCCCATTGTGAGTCTAGAGAAGTTGAACAACTTTGAAGATTTGAATGAATATTCAGAATTATAACCATAGGACGAACATTTACTGAGCTCTCACCATGAGCCAGACACCATCCTAAGAGCTTTACATTCTTTATCTTACTGAAGTGCTATGATGTAGATCCTATTATTAGTCTCATTCTACAGGAGAGAAAATTGAGGCTGAGTGAAGTTTCATACCATGCCTAAGTTCACAGAGCTAGTAAGTAGATCTGAACTCTGTTACCTCCAAAGCCTATGTATACCCTCTAACAACCACGATGCTTCCTTCCAATACAGCATCCCTTTAGAATATAGATATATAGAATCCAAATCCAAACATAAAGCCAACATAGTAATTTTTTTTGTTCTCTAATCTTAATTTTTTTGCCATTAGTACCCTTGATATTACATTTGTCCAGCACCACCAGGTTTGGACATGAAGACAACAGTATCTCCTATGCTCTGTTGATTTGAAATGTTGCAACAAACAATTCTGCTTCCATACCTTTTGGTCAGTTATAGTCGAGTTCAAATTTTCCATTCTGTTGGAAGTTCAGTGGTGGCCTACCTCTAGTCCATTTCTTCACACGTGAGGTGATGAATGATGAATTCTTTTCTTTTTATCTTTTCCTGCGATTTAGATTGTGAAGAAGAATAAAAGGGTTAAAATTCCTAGGCCCAGAGTAGAATTTACCGGAAATGAGAATATGTGTAATAATTTCCAAATTGTATTTACAGATACCATTTTACTCTATTGATTGGAAACTGTACTCGGCAAAAGGATTCATACAAAGGAGATAAAAGAGAATGAGAAATTGAAACAAAGCATTGATGGAAGTTTCCTAACAGCAAAAAATGAGAAGGCTGTGCCATCCCAGGGGATGTGGGGGTGGGCCCTATGACTGAAACAGTGAGAGCTGGGATGGAGTCAACGGCAGTGAATCCCGTAATTACTAAATTAGACTGTTCCATTTCTGGATAATGCATGCTGCATTTTCATCTTGATTGAAAATCCAATTAGTTCAGGATCACCACTCCTGTTAGTTCTAGCTTCTCTCTGGTGGCTTTGAGAATCGGACGACAGATTAGTGCTTGTGTGGGTTCTTTGTGGGCTGTCTTTGAAGACATGGCTTTTTAAATCTATGGCAACAGGTGTCCTCCCTCCCACTCTTACATATTTTACTGGTTACTCTCTTGGTTTATCCTCAAATTTTCTCAAGTTGTAGTAACCAATGAAATGTTACATTGATACACATTTGGCTTTTTCAAGAAATAATGACAACCAACCATGCCACATTTGTCCTCGAAATTACTGCTTCTTTTGAAATTTTTTGTTCTATTTTCTACGTAGAGAGTTTGCCTTTATGGACTGGTATTACTTTTAATTCTCTTGTTTTTATTTCCTGAAATCATAGGTAAATTTTACTTATATTATGAAGAAAAGAAGCTTCAAAGGAAAAGAACACATTTCAGGTTTGCCAAATATGAGGGAGGAAGACTTCTGGAAAATAAGCGTTTGGTTGTTTTCTGGTGAGAGTGAGAAGGGAACGTCAGGCAGCTCAGTGACATAGTGTCACTTTGTTCACATGACTATATATGGGTAAGTAATCAATTAAAGACTGTGAAACAGCTTCAGTGTGGAGACTTTAGGATTTACATATTAGAGTATATTAATATGTGGTTCATGATTATGAAATTATTCTGAATATAGTCTTACTTTTTCTTATTGAATACATACAGAAGAACTTCTGGAATGGTGATACAATACATAATATGAAAATGTGTTCTCTATAGTGAAGTGTGAAAAGTTATAGACTACAATAATTTTATACCACAAGAAAGAAAACAGGCATTTTTTTTTTCCTCTGTGGGCATGCTGAAGAAAATGTAAAACATTGATTGAGAGCTACTTGTTAATTCACACTAGGGAATCATGTAGATTACTTAATTTTGAAAATTACAATGTAAACAAAACCAATGCCATAAAGGAGTTCAAGGGCCCTACATCAAAATAATATTTTGTTCATTTACTTTGACAAGTGTGGTTCATATACTCAAGTGTTATTTATGATTATATTGCATTTGAATTAACATAGTGCATTTCATTAAAATAATGAAATCTTAGTGATGTAATAACTTATAGAAAAAGTTCATCACATTTTTTTGATACAGATATTTTAAGTAATTTATATGCATTTATGGGCCCATTAATGTTACCCCATGCCTCTTTCTCAGGCTCTCTCTCTCTCTTTCTCACTTTCTCATACATAAGGGATTAAAAGTAAATTTAGCAATTTTCTGCCTTTTCATAACCTCATAGATTATTATTAAAAATGACTGTGTCATTGATAATTCATACATTTCTGTATTCTTAGTCTGCATTCTTCATATTTTCAAAAGTAGTTATTATATCTATGGCTGTGTAGCCAATATCATACTGTGACTAATAATTAAACCAAATTAAATCTATTAAAACTATGATCCCAGTAAATTTTTTTTTTAAGATTTTATGTATTTATTTGTCAGAGAGAGAGCACAAGCAGGGAGAGTGGCAGGCAGAGGGAGAAGTAGGATCACAGGACCCTGGGATCATGACCTGACCCTGGAATCATGACCTGAGCTGATCATGGCAGACACTTAACTGCCTGAGCCACCCAGGCATCCCTGATCCCAGTAAATTATATAGTTTAATACTATGAGTCAACAGAAAAATGGAAAAATGGGAATATTAGCATAAGGATATTGAGGGAGGCAGAGATGTAGGTGTTCATCATTTTGAAAATTCCATTTTTATTAAGCTTATTCTCCATAAAATTGATTAATTCAGCTTCTAGTTTCAATTTTTTTCTGTTATTTTTATATATCTTCAGAGAAAGAATATAGAAATAACATGTTATTGTTATTCAAAAGATTATTACTATTTAAACTTTATCCTAGTTACTAAAATACTAGAATAGATAGAATAAAAATTAGGTGAAAAAAATGAAAGCAATCATAAATTATCTAGAAACAATGAAATGTTATCTATATCTATATAGAAAGAAATATAGATTTATGCATGTTTAGTTATGGTATGACATAGCATGACATTTATTTTAAAAAGGGATTTCTAAAATAAATTATATTGGTGACACTTTTTTGTGTGTGGATTGATTTAGTTCATATTCTAAATGATTTAAAAGTTATCAATTTTTTTTTAAAGATTTTATTTATTTATTCATGAGAGAGAGAGGCAGAGGCAGAGGGAGAAGCAGGCTCCCCACGGAGCAGGGAGCCCGATGCGGGACTCGATCCCAGGACCCTGGGATCATGACCTGAGCTGAAGGCAGACGCCTAACCTACTGAGCCACCCAGGCGTCCCTAAAAGTTACCAATTTTTAAAATATTTTACTTTTGTTTATTAACTAAGAAATAATGTAACAGCATCCCATAAGTTAAAATTCAATATGCAACTGAATTGTTACTGTGAAGTAAGAATCCTCAATACATGATTTCTTTGTGGGGCATGCTGATGTTAACATTTTTAAAGAATTTATTGTGTCCAGTTGAGGTAATCTAATATACTTGGGTCTTGTGAGAAGGAACATGTTGGTATAAATGGAACCTACAACACTTCTCATGAGGACTAAGGAGGAAATCTCAAAATTCATGCCCTAAGGACAGAAGGTTGTGAGTGTTATTTTAAGCCTCAAAATATACTAACATTTTATTGACATATTTCCTTATGTATTAAGAAGAAAACTATCAGAATCATTTTGCCCAGGCAATTACAAGACTACCAAATCTTCAATGGGATTTTTGAATTTAAAAAAAGCAATCAGGGGTGCCTGGGTGGCTCACGTGGTTGAGCGACCCACTCTTGGTTTTAGCTCAGGTCATGATCTCAGGGTATGACATGAGTGGTGTTAAGGCTTCAGGCTCAGCGGGGAGTCGGCTTGAGATTCTGTCCCTCTCCTATGCCCCTCCCCCCACTTGTGCATGCATGCGCTCTTTCTTAAATAAACAAATAAAATCTTAAAAAAGCAGTCAAATATCATAATATAGTATATTTACTAAAGTAAAAAATTTATTCCCACCCTCTGCCAAAAAACTTATAGAAGTAACCAAGCGATTTTCCTTTATTATCAGTGATGGTAAGATCACTGAAGAAACCCAGTTCTAAGAAGTTTGATTTTAGGCAGTGTTCCATCTGCAAAAGCATCCTAATTAACTAAAGACATACTAACTCAACTACTGTCCTGTGTGATATGTTTATTGTAGATAACATCACAGAGATGTGGATTGAGCCCAAGAAGCTAAGCTATAGCATCTACCATGTAACTGAATAGTTTCAGTTTTTAACATACAGAAAATATAACATTGATTTGTTTCTTTTACTTCATTTTCTATTAGGGGTTAGAAATGAACACACGTATTTCTTACAAAGTGTTTCTAACAGTTTTTAAGGAAAATATCCTTTATATGGCAAACAAAAAAAAATGGAAAATGTATTTTCTTTTACAATTGCTTATCAAATCCTTTATCTCCGGGTGTTTATAAGGGATGGCTTAGAATACTTCTCAGATCCCTTACCAAGATTCTTTACTTCTAAAGAAAGAGAAGCAGATTTCATTCATTAGCAGCCCATCTCTGCTCAATTAGGAAGCAAATGAGTAGATGCTTCTGGGTTACTTTATCCATAACGAATGCGTGGATATCGCTAGTTTCTCCCAGAGAGTCACAAAGATAGGAGATGGCTCTGAAAAGAAAAGTGCTAGTCCCTGGGGATCAGAATCCTTGTACCTGTCAGAAAGTTAAATGTGTCTCAGCTGAAGGCAGCTGTTCACTTAGACTTTCAAAAGAGAAATCCTTTTGATGGATTAAAAAAATTATCCACACATACACATATATTGCAAAATGTCAAGGGTGTGTGCAAATCAAGGACACATATATGGCTTGCTTTAGCAAAAATAGAGAAGGAGTTATAAAAAAAAAATAGATTTCCTGCCAGCATTGGTACGTTATTTCCACTACATTAGTCTGGCCAAATTCAATATTCCCACATTGGTTTTAGCTGAGGCCCTTACTATTACCATGGAAGATGTGAAGGGTGTGAACAGACATCAAGTCCTAGATAATTAGAGTAAGTGGTGGGGTCTTGGAGTACATTGATGATTTTAATATATAGTAAGGTGTTGGGTGTGTAGCATAACATATATCTAAATCATGCCATGGTTCAAAGAATCCAGCAAGAGCTAGAAAGTTACTCAAGGCTAGTTTCTGCTCTATTAAGAGCCACTTAATTTACCTCCATCCATTATGTAAATGTAGGTTTAATATAACTTCACTTGTCCTTTGGAAAGGGTATGAAAACATATTTTATTTTTTTACTTTCCTATAGCTTAACAATACTACCTATCACTTTAGTTTTCAGAGTTGCAGGGTGGGGGTGGGATTATTTGAAAGTTCTGGGAAAGAAGGAACCTCAGTGAGACAGTGACCATCCCAAAGCTCAACATCAGGACAGTGTGTTTGGTTACCCAGGTCTATTGGCCAGAAGGGACACCAAGGGCTACAAGGTACTCTCCGCAGGACAGCTGATGACTTAAGTTCAACACACAGCCACAAGCATTCGTGGATGGTGGTGAATTCTGGCACAGGGCATGTCCTGCAGACCCACTGTGGTGTGAGAGACACAAAGAACAATAAACGTTATGAAGAGAATTTTAACATTAGACCTTGTTTATGGCACATCTGCAATTGAGAGCATGAGGTCAAGGTCAGCAAGTACATCACTGCAATTGTGAGACCACAGGTAAATTAATCCTTTGGTGCGAAATTATTTTCATTTGTTAGAGAGAATTTTTTTTTTCTTATAGGGTGGATAGTTCTCTTATAGGGTAAATGTGAGGGATTGATGATATCTACTAAGGGACTAGCACAGTGCCCGACACTTATATGTACTCACTAAATAGTTGATAAATCTAAGTACTGGCTATTATTGGATATTATAAAGAAGCAGTATCCTGTGGTGAAAAGTACCCATTATTTAGGACCAGGAGTATTGGTACAAGTTTGGTCTTTAAGTGATTTTAGGCAGTGCCTTACAGATACCTAGTATTTTGTAGCTCACACACACAAAATACCATTTAAAAACAGCACATCATTTAATTGCTCTCTGTCTCTGTTTTCTCCTCTGTGATTTTTTTTTTAAGATTTTTATTTATTTATTTGACAGAGAGAGACACAGTGAGAGAAGGAACACAAGCAGGGGGAGTGGGAGAGGGAGAAGCAGGCTCCCCGCCGAGCAGGGAGCCCAGTGCGGGGTTCGATCCCAGGACCCTGGGATCATGACCTGAGCCAAAGGCAGACGCTTAACAACTGAGCCACCCAGGCACCCCATCTCCTCTGTGATATTGAAGAAACAGTAGCATCTGCCCCACCTACTTTACACACTTGTGATTATGAAATACAATAAGAACTCTGTAAGCACCATGTAAATGGCTGTTAATTATTGTGTTAATTATTTTCCCTGTCATTATCAAGAGGTGGTATTGAACAAGGGTCCACGGGAGGACACACACTATTAGAGGCAAAAGCTTAGTGACTCTACCTAAAACAAATTAAGCTGAGGTTCTGGAGATCCCAATATGCAAACAGTATCAAATGAAATTAAGTGATAAAAAAAAGAATGGTGATTTTTTTCAGTTAGCTTTAGGTGATCATATCTAAGTGAATTAATTTGTATTTACTTAAGTGAATTAAATATATTTTTAAGCACTTATAATAAAAATGACATGATAACCTTCATGGGCGCGGAGGTTGCCCTGTCTTGCTAAACCATTCTATCTCAGTGTCTAGCTTTGAATAAATGAACAACACTGTGTTTGTGGTATTGAGGGAAATACTGAAATGGAAGATATGGTCCCTATACTACCTGTCTCTCTTCTTCAAACATTTATTGAGAAGCTATTATATGACAGGCAGTCTGCTGGACTAGGGAAACAGGCTAACAAGAAATAGACCATTGCATTGACAAGTTAACAGCCCAGAGAGAGATTTACATGTAGAAAGATGAGATGAATATGATACAATGTGACAAGTGATAATGAGAGCATGGACAAGTGCTATGGGAGACTCCCGGATAGAACACTTTACTCTGCCTACATCAGAACAGTTACTTCTGTACAAAACATCTGGAGAACAACACGAGGCTGTGTATACTCAAGTGATGGAAGAATGCAGAAATTAAAAGCCTATTTCCATTACAGATTTAAGAATATACTATACAGTATCAGTTGCTAATGGGAAAAATCATCTCACACCTGGCCTATGGAGCAATGGCAAAATAAATATGGAATCTCTCTAAGGAAATCTTTTGCTGGGTTAGAGTCTTTTGGGGTCAGGCACCTGACTGCCTCCCAAATCAGAGAATATCTGGAACAAATCTTTTTGATCATACCAACAGTTCTGAGCATTCACACATTGTTAGTGCATTTACAGTTTTAAATCTTTGTTAATATTATGCTATGCCAAGAAAATGGAAGAACAAGATCTTTGTGCTTCCTAAATAATAATCCCACCTTTCCAACTACTGAAGACCTTCAACCAGTGTAGGAGATTTGGGCTCCTCTTCCAACAGGTGAGACAACTGAAGACTTTTTTTAAGCTCCTGAACTCACAGCCTTCTTATCTGTCTTTACCCCTATCTTCACTCCTTGACTTCAGTATCTCCCCCTTGTTTTAATTCCTCCTCTCCAGTGTCCTACTCCTCTACCACCTCTCGGCTACCTAGTCTCTTGCTCAGACCTTAAATTATATACTACCATAAATACTTCTACACAACCTAAATCTGGAGTTTGGACATGCCATTCTGAAAACTGGACGTCACCCTTGATAAGCTCAGCACTTCAACCTTCCCCCTACTCATTTAATCCATCATCAACTCTGATTGGTGTTATGTCAGAAATGCACCTTGCATCCATCCATTCTCTCCTGTCCTTGCATCACCTTTCACTAAACCATCGTCAGTCATTTAGATATGATTAAACTTGTAACCATAGCTTAACAAGACAGTAACAATCCTAATAAAAATACTAGCACAGTTAAGCAGACATGCTAAATTTCCTATTAAAGAAAGATTGGAGTAGACGTAAGATATATTTACCTTAAAAAAGAGAATGTAGCTTCAAAGGAAATGTAAATAAAGCTTGAAGCACCTGAACCAACTCAATGCTCACATTAAACTGACATCATTCGCCTTATGACAGCATATGAGCTAACTTATATGACAAAAACATGTTTAGAGCAAATGATGGCTCCCTGTAAACTCTCTGAAGGCCAATATTCTATGAAAGTAAATTTAAATTTGTCAAGAAATTTTAGAATCATTTGAATTATGAATTAACATGAATGAATTCATCTATGGTGAAAAGTCCGATACTCTGAATTTTAGTATCTGTTATGCCATGTAAGAACCATGTGACCTTGACTGTTTCAGGATGTCTTTTGAGCAGAAGAGGAAACAATTACACCTGCCTTCCTTCATCCGGGATTATGACCACCAAATGAGTTATAGTGAATATAAATGAGATTATGTAATGAATACAATGAATGTAAAATGACTTTGAACATTAAACAATACTACATAAATGCAAAAAGTTTAGATATTTAAGAGGAAACACTTATTATTGGTAATTGCTGAACCTTGTCTGTGCATATCACAAAAAGGTGCACAGCTTCCAGGGTGCACATCTATGAAACTCTGCCTTTCAACAGAGATGCCATCCAGAACTCCCAAGGCGTGAAGGCCGACATTTTCATAAGAACTCAAGTGATCCCAAGAGAGAGCAAAGGGGAAAAATATTGCCAACAGGATAAATGTTAAGCCAACTGAATCAGCCTGGAAACTGAGGCACATTTTCACTGCCAGGGTATTCCATCCTGGGGCTTTCATGACAATGGAATGACCTGAGGAAGTTTTTCTCTGAGCGGCAAGGTTTCCTGAGCCAGCAACAAGGACAAAATGCATAGGGGTTCCCATAATCAATGGGAAATGAGTATTTGGTGATCATTGTCCACAGTCATTTCCTCCTTTGCAAGGAATCAAAGATAATATTATAGGGAGTCATAGCAAATCACTCTTGTAGACCAAGTCCACATATAAATATACCTATACTTATAACATCTATATCTATATTTATTTATTTATTTATTTATTTATTTATTTATTTATTTATTTATTTAAATATTTTATTTATTTATTCATGAGAGAGAGAGAGGCAGAGCGAGAAGCAGGCTCCCAAGGAGCAGGGAGCCCGATGCGGGACTCGATCCCAGGACCCTGGAGTCATGACCTGAGCCGAAGGCAGACGCTTAACCATCTGAGCCACCCAGGCGCCCCTGTATCTATATTTTTAATTGTTTCAGGACAAAGCAGAAGTGAAGGCTAGGAGTCAGTATGTAAATGGAAGAGTTGAACACTTTGGGTAAGGTTTGTTTCAGTGGGTGAGTAGTTCAAAACCAAATGTAGAGTAATGGAAAAGTTCCACAGATTATAGGCCTCAGAGGCAAGCGCTAAAAAGAAGTGACTGAAGATTATGGATTAAAAACATGGATTCAATTACCTAGTGACTTGATGGCCTGGAAATAAAAATCAGAGGGACGGGTAAGGGAATACAGGCATTGGAGGACTCTAATTTGGTGTTTAAACGGGGCTTGAAAACCTCAGAGGAGCAGACAATTGTTCTAATTACAGATAATTTTTCACTTCGTTTTAAAAATGAGTCACTGGAAAGGCAGTGAAAAAACAAAACAAAACAAAAAACCCCTACATTTGCTTGGTCCTCTCCTCTGTGCAGGAATTAGAACCCTAAAGGGAAGGCTAGCAGTATTTCAACATGCCTTTTTGGTTTCATTCATTTATTTTGCAATCACTCATGCAACATGCAAATAATTAGTGCATCTTCTAGATGTAAGGCTAGGAGAATGTTAGAGGTGTAGCTACAATATAAAAGCACAAAACCTGAGAACTGTGGTCCATATAGCAAGTGCATAAAGTTCCATGTAAATAGAATGCCTTCACAGACCTATTTTATTAATGTATTTATTTTTAATGAAAAAATCATTAATTTTAACAAAAGCAATGCTGCATACGGTTAAAAATATTTAACAGTAAAATGCACACATGCATACACACACACATCATTCTTGTCTAAACCCATGACCTAAGTTCTATACCTTAGAGGTAATCATTATAATAATTTCTATACTTATGTAACATCCTTAAAAATACTAAGATTCCACTATTCATACTCTTCTGCAACTTGGCTTTTGTTTTGTTCACAATATATATTTGAAACTTTTTCATGTTAGCATAAAACAATTAAATAATTTGTTTTCAGCTACTTAGTTTTCCATCATGTGACTATGGCATCATTTTTGTGATACTATGAATGAGTATATAGTTTCAAAAAATTATCTTATTATTACAAGCAATGCTGCATATAAATTCCTGAAATGGAAATTTTAGGTGGAAACCATGTACATTTCAGAGTTAGATGGAAACATTTCAGAGTTAGGTGGAAACCATGTACATTTCAGAATTTTCATTATGTGTACATATTCACATTTCCTCATCTCTAGTAGTTCACTCTTGCCAACACTAGGTGTTATAAAACTTTGCAATTCTGTCAAATGGGTAAGCGATAAACCACATCTTGTTTAGTTTGTGTGCCTTTAAAAATAAGAAATAATGTAGGGTTTTTATCTTTTTGTTTTTTAAATTATTCTCTTCCCACAAATTTGACAGCCCTTTCCTTGCCTCCCTCCCTCCAAATCATGAGCATGGTGAGGGGGACCCTGTGGAGGAAGCAGCCTTCCCACTGCAGACCCCTAACTCTCCATCCAGGCTCTTCAGGAGAGCCCGTCCCAGTAGTGACTCCCTCCCTGCTGGTCTCCTTTTCCATCTGGACCTCAGGAGGTGTGGGGAGTCTTTGCAGATTCCCGGAGGACTTACGCTGCATCTGTGGTTTCTCCTGCGCCCTAGAACAGGGATTACATTTTATTTTATTTAACAAATACACATGAAGCGCTCTGTGCCACTCACTGTTCTAAGCCTTCTACAAATGTTAACTCATCTAATCCTCATAACAACTCAGTGAGGTAGGGACCATTATTAGCCACTCTCACGGATAGGGAAACTGAGCAACCTGGTGGTCAGGAAGTAGCCCACCGTCACAGACGATTTGGAACCCAGGCTGTATGTTCCAATCTGTCCCTTGACGTCCACACTGGTTGCCTCCTTCAGAGAGGTGGTGAGATCGAACAGCTCTGATGGGACCCACGTGGACCCCTGGTGACAGCCTGCCCCCTCCCTCTATGCTCCCAATCCTGTCTGAGAATCCTATGAGGGTTTCTCAGGACCCAGATATTCCAAGCTAATAAACAGATAACTTTTCTCTCCTTGCTTCCTCCCCGCCACCCCCAAATTTTGGACTCTACCCACCTCTCACGCCCTTTTGGACCCCTCCCATTCTGAGAATGGCCATATAAGTCATTGTCTGAATAGGGACACTTCAGAGTGAAAAGAGCAGCTATTAACTTTTTTGGTCTGGTGCCTTTCACAATAGGTATATTGTGACTCATTCATGGAGCTTTGTATATAGTATTCCATTATATAAATATACAACAATCTGTATATCCATTTACTTATTGGTGGACGTTCCAGTTTTTTCCAGTTACTGGTTATTACAGATAAAGGTGTGATGGACATTTGTGTACAAGTCTTTATATGGACATATATTTTCATTTCTGTTGGTCAAATCCCTAGGAGTGGAACAGCTGGTTGGTTGGGTGGGTGTATGTTTGACTTTTCTGGGAAACTGTCAGACTGTTTTCCAACGTGGTTTTACCAGTTTATATTGCTACCAGCGACATATGACAGTTTCAGTTGTCCACATCCTCACCCTGACTTGGTGTCAGTTAAAAAACCTTTTACCATTCTGATAGATTGGTAAAAGTATCTCCTTGTAGTTTTAATTTTTATTGCCCTAATGATCAATGATATTGAACAGGTTTTCATGTGTTTGCTATTTAACTTTGGTAAAATGTCTTTTGCATATTTTTATTAAGACATTTTCTTATTATTGAGTTTTGCGAGTTCTCTATAGATTCCAATTACAACTTTTTATCAGATATATGCTTCCCAAATATTTTCTTCCAGTCTGTTTTTCTTAATTTTTATGGAGTCTAATGTGTCATTTTGTTGGATCATGTTTTTGGTGTTTTAGCTAAGAAATATTTGCCAAACCCAAGGTCACAAAGATTGTTTTTCTTGCTTTATTGTAGAAGTTTTAGTTTTAGGTTTTTTATTTAGGTCTATGATTCATTTTGAGTTATCTTTTTTAAATATATGAATCAAAGTTTACAAAGTTAGTTAGTCCAGCACCATTTTTGAAAAGATTATTCTTTCTCCACAGAACTCTTTGCTTCTTTATCAGAAATCAGTTGCCATTTTTTGCATGGGTTTTTTTCTAGAGCCTCGATTCCGTTCCACTGCATTTTGCCTGTTTTTACCACAATATCACGCTGCCTTATAATAAAACTTGTAACAAAGTAGTGTTAGTTCTTTAACTTTGTTCATGATCTTTAAAGCTGTTTATATATTCTGGGTCTTTTGCATCACTGTGTGAATTTTAGACATAGCTTGCAAATTTCTATGAAAAGCCACTGAGATTTTGACTGGGATTGCATTGAATCTATAGATCAATTTGGGGAAAGCTGATAACAATACTGAATTTTACAACTCAAGATAATCCAGGAACATTTAAGAAAAGGTTAATTTCAAAAGTGTGGGTCAGGATATAGGAAATCTACAGCGTAGAGTATAGTTCCTGGGGTTGTTTCCTCTTATACTTGAAGTTGCAAAGAAAAGGAGTGTTTGATGAAACAGAAAGGGACAATAATGTAATGAGGGCTGCCTTGGGAGAAGCTGTAATATTTGAGGATGTTGAGGATGTAAACACCCTCTCCTCACTCCTCCTTCCCTCTGTTCTCCTTCTGGGGATCCCTGAGAGCTGAACCCAAGTAGACGTGGTGGAGTAGCAAACAAAGATCATCTATTGGGATGATTATATGCGTCTTCTCCTTTGACTTACAGAATTTCTATGGTCAACCATTTTTACATACTTGGGATGGACTCGCTTTGATCATATTTTACTGATTTTACATGCCCAATCGCATATTTAGGATTTTACTATCAGTATCTGTGAATACTATTTATAATATTCTGTAGTTTTTCTAGTTTGTAATCTGTTAGATTTTGGCATTGACTTTGAAAGACTGGAAATTATTCCTCTTCTATGTATGATCTAAAATTGTTAGGATGACCTACATATTCTTTGCAGGTTTGAAAGAACTGATGAACTGATAAGTGAAACGGTCTGAGGCACATGTTTTTGGTGGTGTGAGAATGACTTGTGATTTTCTTAACTTCTATAGGAATTTTTTTAGTTTTTGTTATTTTTTCATTTGTACTTTCATAGAAAATTATCCATTTTGCATAGAGTAAAATTTATATTTTCAGTATACTTTTATTTTCCTTATGTCAATTAATTTCCTAACTTAATTTTTATTTAGTTTAGTTGTCCTTTGTGCTTGAATTTATAGTCATATCTAATTTTTAATTTGCTACCTCTCAAATAATACTTTTAACTTAGTATATTTATGGTTCCTTATGTATTTCTTGAATAGATGGCTATTAAATTACATATTACATCATATTTTCCTGCAAACAACTGGTTGTTGGGTTGCTTTTTTCCCCTATTTTTTAAAAAGAATTTATTTACTTATTTGACAGAGAGAGACACAGTGAGAGAAGGAACACAAGCAGGGGGAGAGGGAGAGGGAGAAGCAGGCTTCCTGCTGAGCAGGGAGGGAGCCCAATGTGGGGCTCGATCCCAGGACCATAGGATCATGACCTGAGCCAAAGGCAGATGCTTAACAACTGAGCCGCCCAGGAGCCTCTATTTCCCTGTTTTTTTGATTTTGGTTTTATCTCTATCGAGTTCATTCTTTCAATACATTTTATCTTTTCTTGCTAGTGAATTGAATACCTGTTATTTTCATTCCTTTTTGCATACAATTTTAAGACTGTGAATTTTCTCTAAGGACAATGTTGATGCTGGCTCATTGGTTCTAATTTGTGGGCGTTTTCTCTATTACTATTTTGTCAATGCTTTGCAATTTCAGTATCGCTTTTTTTTTGACTAGGTGTTGCAAAGATTTTTTTATTTTGTTTCTATTACCAGATTATTCCCAAATCTTCCTCTTAAGTGTTCCTTATAAATTTTCTAGTATAAGTGACTAGCTAGTAAGCACATTTTTTTAAAAAGTAAAATTTTAAACCTACTTTTATGACCCCAAAAGTTAAATTCTTTTCAGTCCCAAAGAGTAAAGCAATGAAATTAATATATATATATTAGAAATATGCTCAGAATTCTAAAGTATCTCTTTTATAAATTTATATTGGTCATTTATTTGCTAGTGGTTCTATTTCAAAGATAGAATGGTTTAATTAATTTATATATATAATATATAAAAATATAAATTTCATTGGCTCTAAGATTAACTTTTAAACATTGCAACCTCTTTGAAATTGTGAAGCATATTTTAATTGGCAGATTTCTTCTTAGTGATGAGTGAAGTAAAGGTATATCTTCCCATTAATAGGATCATAGTTTCAATTTCAGTGAAATACGGTATCAGTGTATCAGGAACAGATATAATCTTATATTAAATCTGAGATATAATCTTACGTTAAAATTTAGTTCACTGCTTTAGCAAAAATCATGTATTATTCACAATCTGTTTGACCCTAACATTGGGGACTGTTTTAGTGAGAACTTTTTCTATATACAATTATATTTTGAGGATGTAATTTAATCAAACTATTTCTGAATTCTTGAAATAACTTGAGAAATAGTATGACATGCCAGAAAGAATGCTGTACTGAGAGTCAGGATACATTATTAGTATGGTTTTGGATAGCTCATTAATACTATTGGCCCATATTCTGTCAGTGGAAAATTGTGAGATTTGACTAGGTGACTAGATCATCCTGGAGCTCCATAAATTCTAATAGTATATGAACCCACTGGTGCTATGAAGCAGAGGTTAACTTCATCTTTTCCATTAACAGAATAGGTTATGGATACATTAGAAAGTGAGCCTTGCAATCTGTGCTTGCTATGTCAGCCCCTCTTGTAAGCAGGGTTTAGAAATTAAGTGATTGCCTGGATAAAGGGTGTAAAACAGGTGGAAAACCTTTTCTATGAGTTCAGATGGTCTCTAATCTGAAAAGCAAAGAGCAGCTTCTTCCAAACCATTATCAGCACTTTCTGCTTGGAGCCCATGTTTGCATTAATATGGGCACTCTACCCACTCTTTGGTCAGCGTTAGCTGTATGACATACACATGCATATGTGACATATGTTATCTCACTTTAAACCTGTTTTTATCTTTTTCCTTCCATAGGTCAGGAGTATTAGCATACAAACTCCTTACTCATGGCAAATGAACAAAGAATAGTGATTCAAGCTAAAAAGAGTCAAGTCTTAGGTGATTTGGGCCCCAGGGCAAAGACACAGCAGCAAATCCCTTAGTAATGATGACTAAGTCCTGCAGGGAGTGGTTCAGTGGCAAAACCCCTTGTGACCAATTCCAACTCTGCAAACCTTATGAAGTCTTCAAATAGCAGGTATTCACCAAGACAGTTACTAGGAAGTCAGCACTTCCTTCTTTTGAGTTCTGAAAAACTCAAAACTCAAATTTTTTGAAGAGTTTCACTCTTTGAGCTTTTCATTTCAGTTATTGATTTTATAAATGATTATTTTTTTAGTTGCTAGTTGATTCCTTTATCTAGAAATAAAAACAAAATGTTATTATAAGACTATTGGTTACATTGAAGAACTTGGTAAAAGATGGGTTCATGGTGGACCCCATTCAAAGATGTTTGTCTCCCCATTTCAAATCCGTGACTTTTTATTGCTTATGTACTTAATGCAAGTCACTTGGATAGGTACTTGAAAGACTGAATAACAAATAGAACATAAACCCTGCCCTTTAGGTAATTAGAAGACAAGTAACCCAAATCCATAGAGCACAAGGCAGAATCAGATGTGTGCCACAAGAGTAATTCAACAGGCTGCAGGGATCCTGATTAGCTTGTCTGAGAGCAACTTCATGGATCATTTGAAGATGTGGCATTTGTATGGCCCCTATAGTTGGCACTGTTGGTGCTCTGTCCAGATTCTGGAAGACTTTGACCGTGTCTCTGTGCCTCTCCCCCAGCTTCTGTGTTCTTTGGCTTCTTTGACTTCTGTAAGCTCATAGGATTTATGTTTGCCCCTCCCCTTGCCCAGTCCTTTGCCAATGACTGGTGGAGGAGATAAAAAGTTCTCGAATCAAGACACACTCCAAGGTGTGATTCTCATTCCAGAGCTTACCTGGAGGGTCAGGCTGAGACTGAGACTTTTTCTAAAATCACATCTTGCCTGACTTCATCGTCTTCCTCCAGTTGCTTAGTGGTTTCTTTGGGAGCAGAATGTGTCCTCAATCAATTTCTTGCATCTCAATTCTTGTTTCAGGTAGTGTTCCTAGGGAAACTGACACTTAAGAGAGAGCATAAAGAATTTAAGTTGTGAACAGGAGAAAGAAAGTTGAGGTTTATTTGGTGAATAGTTCACTTCAGCTTAGGGCAGGGAATTGTGGAAGAGAATATTGGAAAGGCCACTATGGACTATTATGAGACCTTGAGAGGACCTTGAAAACCACATTAAGAAACTGGGCAAATTTACTATAAAGTGGCCGTTTTTTTAGGGAAATCCACAACACAAATCCCTAGGATAATGGCTCACTCACGAATTGAAGGGATTAATAGATATTCATACCATATGAATAAATATACAGCTCACTAATTCCAGTGAAATAGAGTCAGGTCAAGCCAAGATCATTAATTTTATTTATTTTGTTTATTTAAGATTTTATTTATTTACTTGGCAGAGAGAGAGAGAGAGCATGAGCATGAGCGTGGGTGCAAGCAGGGGGAGTGAAAGGCAGAGGGAGAAGCCGGCTCCCAGCTGAGCAAGGAGCCTGATGCGGGACTCGATCCCAAGACCCTGGGATCATGACCTGAGCTGAAGGCAGATGCTTAACCAACTGAGCCACCCAGGCGCCCCAAGACCATTAATTTTAAACTGCATTTGTTTCTAACAGTGTCATCGCTGATTGCAGCCACTCACATCTGTCAGGCTATAGACTTTAAACTGACTTCTCTGAATGACTTGGGTGTATTCTCATTATCTGTGGCTAGCAACTTAAAGCTGAAGCATTCCTTTTAGGATTCAAACCTGTGATTTTAGTGATTTTTACAGAGAATGCTGGAATTCCCTACCCTTCCCTTGTTCTGGTATTTCTTTTCCATAATGATGTATCCTTCAGCCCTTTCCAATATCACTAAAAATAAAGATTATTCACTTCAGTTGCACCTTAAATAACTAGATTTATTATTTTCTAATAATTTTTTAATGTTTATTTCATCACTAAGGTTTTCCCATTCTAACTTGACTCTGTGGCCTGGTATTTAAGAATTGGCTTTGCTCAAATGTACACTCTACAAGTTATTACAACTGTGGAGTGATAATATATATTCCTTTATTAGGGAGATGTTAGTAATTCAAAGGAAATACTAAGAATGCCAGGTTTGGAAAGTGCAAGAGATTATAGGTTGTATCTTCTGACTGTACCGATTGACAAGATAAATGAGCTTACAGAAGAACTGTAGTACATTCTGCGTACATCAGTAACATAACACTAGATTTTAGAATTTTAGAAATCAAGCCTTTTGGAATCATTAGAATCCGTGAAATTAATACATATTACTGATAAGGCATAATATGGATTGGAAGAACATAATATTTCCATCTGATGGGTTTTCTACGTATTCCATATCTCTCTCAGTTTCAGTACTTCTAAGAATCTCACAGAAAATTCAACGCTCTTATGACCAGTAATGAACTTCAAATCTTGTACCTGGCACAAGAGTAGGTTTGTTGTAGCTACCACACATTGTGATCTCTACTGGAGAGAATTAAGTTTTAGCACTTAAAAAAATGAATGATTTATCATCTTTTAGTCGTGGCTCAACTGCAAATTCTACAGGAATCTTTCCCTTTTCCTGATATTGGAAGAGTCATACATTCTATGTATTCTTATAAAGATCTGGTCTTACAATTCACACTTAGTATTAATTAGGCATTTATTTACTCTGTCCACAATGGGACTGTGACTGATTCATTGTGGAATTCCCAGTAACCTGAACAGTGGTTGGAGTGTGGTAAGTATGCAGGACAAAAAACAGAGGTAAATTATATTGTCCCCATGTTTTTGGGGTTAAGAACATGACATGTGAATGAAGGGATGTTAAGGGATTGTAATTATCAAATTATAAAATATACATGACAGTGCAGTCATTTCTAGAATAGTCTGTTGACTGCATTTCTTATAGGCTTTTGCAATATTTGGGAACAAACAAAATTAATTTAAAAAGGCTAATGTTTAAACAGAGGTTCCATTAAATTCCAGCTAGATATGCACATAGGCATCCATATCCTTTTGCATCTAAAAGTTTATCAACATAGAAAAGCTATTTTTATTCTGCAGATACACAAATATTCAACTCAGAAATGTGGCCCAGTCTTGGAGGGAATGACCAGGAAATGGACAAGAAGTCTGACTCCAAAGTAGTTGCAGGGCCTTTATAAGAGGTATGAGAACTTTTTCCATGGAAGTTAACGACCATGAGAAAAATCCCCTTTCTAACCTCAACTCAACTTTTATTTATTTTTTATTTTTTATTTTTTTTAAGATTTTATTTATTTACTTGACAGAGAGAGACACAGCGAGAGAGGGAACACAAGCAGGGAGAGCAGGAGAGGGAGAAGCAGTCTTCCCGCTGAGCAGGGAGCCTGATGCAGGGCTCGATTCCAGGACGCTGGGATCATGACCTGAGCCAAAGGCAGATGCTTAACAACTGAGCTACCCAGGTGCCCCTCAACTCAACTTTTATACTTCTCCACCTTACAACCACCTTTTCATCATCTTCCCAGCCTTGCCTCTCATTTCAGAAAAAGGAATGTGTTTCCTCTCTGAAAGTAGTCCCTCTATTTCGAACTCAGTTGGTCAGTGCTCATCCCCTTTGTGTGTTTCCTTTTGCTACTCTTTATATCAAGCCCCTTTTAACTCATAAAAGTTTTTTTCCCCCTCTCTTTTTTTGGCCAGTACATTTATATCTTTGTTACTATAACTCAAAATAAAATCCAACAGTTCCTATAAATGCATGACAAATGTTCAACCATCCTCATAATTTTATAAGTGCAAATCAAAAAGGTACAATTTTATGCATAACAGATCATTGAAAGTTAAAAATGTTTGGCAACACATAAATTTGGCAAGGGATGGGTCAACAGGCCATCTTGCAGTGGGCATGGGGATCGGTACAATCTTTGTATATAGAAATTCAGCAATATCTACACACATTTAAAATGCACTTCCAAGTCTAGGAATTTTTCCCACAAAAATACATACTATTGGACAAAGAGTTAATTGTCATAGTTTGTAATAACTAGAAAAAAGTTATCAAAAAGTAAATGTCCAGTAATAAGGGATTAGCTAAATACATTATTATTGTGCATATAAGAAAATCGTATGAAGCTGCTCAGAAAAGTTAAGTGGTGATGTGGAACAGTCTCCAAAAACACTTGTAGTTTTGTTTTTTTTTAAATCTCAAGATACAGAAATACACACACACACACACACCACTTATACATGGATAGATTTCCAAAGAATACATACAAATTATTATCAGGAATTTTTTCAGGAGTAAGGCTGGGGCCTTCAAAGGATTTTATTTTCATAAGCTACCTCTTTGTATTATGGTTAAAATTTTTTGCTGTGTTATTTTCATAATACAAAAACAATTATTTATTTATATAGCTGATGAGGTGGGGTTTGATCTAAAACTAAAATCCTGTCATTTAATTTCAGGCTGACACTTTTATTCTTGATATTGTTTATTAGTCTGTTCATTGTGTAATGATATAAGCCGAATGATATAAGAAATGAGCCGAATGATAGAAGAATAATATCAAAATTAAAAGGATGCCCTCCTTCCCAGTTACCAAGAAAAAAATCACAGTTAACATTCCAGTGTCCTTCTCCCCGCCGCCCGCCCCCCCTCCACTGTCTAGCTAGCTCTCCTTGATCTTGACTGGGCTTCCCCACCTGCCTGAGGAGAGGGGTGCGTGGTGGGAAAAGGCCCTGGCTCTGCAGTGTCTGTGCCCCAAGCCTTCCTGTTCTCACAACCCTGGGCAACTTACCTAACCTCAAGCTGCCTCTGTTTCCTCTTCTGTTCAATGTGACCTATTCAGGTTGTTGTGAAAAAGGGAAAATCCATGCAAATCACAGTAATATCTAGGACATAGTAAATCATTAGAGGCTGTTATCCCCTAGTTGAGGCCAATTTATCTGTTTCTCCTCTTCTCCTACAGTTCCCCAAAAGCTCCATTCCTAAAGGGCCTTTCCTTTTGTCCTTGGCACACCCTCCATTTATTATTCTTTCATTTTCCCCCTGCGACCACAGCTTGAGTGGTAGGTTGCCTTCTGCACTGCTACCTCCTCTAAACTCCCCTCTGCCTTTTATCCTTTGCCACCCAGCTGTTGCCTGCATTATCCTACTACAACTGCTCCCCTGAACACTTTCTAAAGGCTCAAAGTCGTCACTAAATAGAAGGACAACTCCTCAGCTCTATGCAAACTTTTCCAGCATTTCAAGCACTCCCAGGGATCTTTTTTGAAATTTTCTCTTCCCTTTGTTTTCTTGATCATTTTCCTTGCACCTTCAAATGAACCTCCCTCATTCAGTTTCCTCTAAATGTGGCAGACCATGTGTTTTTGACCTTTTCATTCTTTTTTATGTTTTATCCATTGGCAAGAACATTCAGTCTCAAGGCTTTAACTTTCAAGGCTTTGAAATTACTCTCAAATCTTTATACCCCACTATGTGATTTCCACAGTTCACACCCCACATTTCCAACTGTCTACGTTATGCTTCAGGAGAGATAGATGAGACATTTCAACAAGCATCAGTCTTATTCTTACGCCTGCACTACATTGCATTTCTCTATTTTTGTAAAGAAAACCCATCTTCTCCGTCATTTAGGATGAAATTCATGATCATTTTTGACTCTCTCTTTCCTTGTCCCCACATTCAACAGGTTGCAAACAACCAGCAATTTTACTTTTCAAACTGGCTCCCAGCTGCTCTCAGAACTTTCCATGGACATGATCTAAATTGAGATCTTTATGACTCTGCCTCTCAACTACTATATAAGCGTTTGAACTGGTTTCTGAGCTTTTAATCTCTTCCTCCTCTTTAAACTTTTCTTAAATATGACTTTTGAAAACATTTTTTATCCCTCGGTTTGGTCAATATTATTTAACTATTCACAGACATTTGATGCTTTCTCCACTTCTTATCACCCTCCTCCATTAAGGCAGTTTTAGAATGATCATTAAGGACATGGTCTTTGAGGCCATCCTCAACTAAAATACCATTTGTGATACGTACATTAAATTAGGAATAATTTACTTTTTTCCCCTAAAGATTTTATTTATTTATTTATTTGTTTATTATTTATTTATTTATTTATTTATTTATTTATTTATTTATTTAGAGCGTGAGCAGGGGAAGGGCTAGAGGGAGAAGGAGAGAGAGAATCTCAAGCAGACTCCCCACTGAGCACGAAGCCCATGGGGGGCTCTTCTCTGATCCTGAGATCATGACCTGATCCAAAATCAAGAGGTAGATGCTCAAACGACTGAGCCCCCCAGGTGCCCCAGGAATAATTTACTTTTTTTTTTTTTACATTTTTATTTATTTATTTGACACAGGGAGAGAGAGAGAGCACAAGCAGGGGGAACAGCAGGCAAAGGGAGAGAGAGAAGCAGGCTTCCCACTGAACAGGGAGTCTGATGCAGGGCTTGATCCCAGGACCCTGAGATCATGACCTGAGCCAAAGGCAGATGCTTAACCATCTGAGTCACCCAGGTGCCCCAGGAATAATTTACTTTTAAGTTACTTATGATTATTTACCATTATAATTTTAGGTACATAAAGTATCAAGGTAAATTAGAAAAATAAAAATAACCCATTGTTTAAAGTATTTACCTTTGAATGGAACTATAAGGAACCAGAAGAAAACATAGGTGAACATTCATTTACCAACAAAAGAAAAAGCATAATAAGATTGCCCAATTTCATCAAATAAAAAATTTTAAAAATTAGTTTATCAGTGTATCCACAAAAATGAACTGGAAAGCAATGCAACACATATGACAGTCAGATAGTTAATGTTTTTTATGTAAACATATTATTACAAATTACTTTTTAAAAGATGTGTGCACCCCAATTTAAAAATAGGGTAGTGGCATGAACATTGGTCTAATAAAAGAAGAATGATTAATGTCTATTCAATGGATATTCATTTATTTTTTTAAAAAGATTTTATTTATTTATTTGAGAGAGAGAGAATGAGAGAGAGCACATGAGAGCGGGGAGGGTCAGAGGGAGAAGCAGACTCCCTGCCAAGCAGGGAGCCCGACGTGGGACTCCATCCCGGGACTCCAGGATCATGACCTGAGCCGAAGGCAGTCGCTTAACCAACTGAGCCACCCAGGCGCCCTCAATGGATATTCATTTAGACAATCGTAACACTTGCTTTCTATCAAAATTTAAATTTAAACCTCTCCTATCAAGCTGGATTTATTAATAGCCCAGGATGGCTGAAAGTGCAGTACAAATGATAATTGTATATGCCACATATACAAATTGGCATAATTTGTATATGTGGCATAAATTGGTAGAATTTGCTTGAGGTAATTTGTTAACGTGGATTTAAAAAGTGTGGCTTTTCATTCATTTATTCAACAAACATTTATTGATCAGCAGGCATAGTTTATACGTACTAGGGATACAGAACAAAAAAAAGTATACAAAACATCCAATAGATATAATGTCAAGAGGTAAGAAGTATTTGAAGTAATATAGTATGTTGGGACACTCTCTGACTTATGGCAGTTGAGCGTAGACCTGAGTGAAGGGAAGGAGTAATCCATGGGGTTATCTGGAAGAAGAGGACCGCATGCAAAAGGAGCAGCTAGAACAGAGCCCCCGAATGTGTTTGGGATGAGGAAGCCCACATTTCTAGAGTGTAGGGCACACTGGTGGGAGATGAGGTTGGGCAGGTAGCCACAGGCAAGATCTGGTAGATCTTGTCTTAGGTTGTGGTAAGGATGTTGACTTTTTCTGAGTATAATGAGAAGCCATTGGGAGGTTTATCCATGGGAGTAATGTAATGTGATTTCTTTTTTTTGAAGGCTGCTGTCTGGAGAATAGGCTATAGAAGGATCAAGGCAAGGGTAGATACAAGGGTAAGGAGACAATAATATTTTAGGAATCAGAATCCCTTGGAACCTGCATTTTAGACACATGGTCAGTTTTATGGTTGATTTACTGAGGTTTTTTAAAAATAAGTTTTCCTCTGTTCTGATATTTTTATTTTAATTAAAAACAGGCAAATTCTCTGTCCCTTCTGCTGCATCTTACCACATCTGGAATTATGTTTCAGAGCACTCTGAGTTTTTTAATAAATGTTTTCTGGGGAAAAATTACTTAGAAAGTCATTAGCTTAATTCCTGCAATAAGTAGTAACATTTCTCACCAGAATTTTTCTGATGAAGTTGTCAAGGCCAAAAGAGGTTAAGAGTCTTCTCAAAAGTCTCAGAGCTACCGGAGGAATGGAGACCACAACTAAACTCACCATTCTCCACTAGCCCTTGGAAATCTTCCCTTATGGATGACAGAGAATACTGAGGAACATGGGGCAGTTTGATTTGTCAGTTTGAGAGAGGAGTCTGGTATAGACGGGGTGGGAGTTTGACACAGAAGTTTACATAGCCTGCCACTAGCCAGGCTATTGGTTGGTATTACTTCACATGTCTATCTGCCTCATGATGGCAGAAACCTATTCCAACAGAGGAATTAGCCCAATTCCTTAGGCAAAACCAAATTTATTTCTTTGGGAAAAAAAAAAGGGCATCCAAAAGTTTTCTTGGATATCAAATCAGTTTGTGAAAAATATTTTGATGACTTAAGTGTGAACAAATCAGAAACACATGTTTTCAGTTTCCTGGTGAATAATGATTGCTTTAAAATTAACCTAAAGGTGTCAGGTGGAGTTTAGATTTTATTAAGTCTCAAACATTTGGCAAATAGTTCAAGATGTTGGACCCATTGTGCATCTGGATTCATCTAGTCCTGATATAAATTAGATATCGCAAACATGTGTTGAGTTGTGTGGCTTTGATCTGCTTTCAAAAGGGATTGGAGTCTCAGGAACTAACTTGCTCTCACAAAAAGAAGTTTTGTGTGTGCCTGGATTTTCCTTCTCTTCACTAATATTTTCCATTAACTCATGGGGACAGGGATGAACATTTGGAAAGCCAGTTTGGGAATGTGGCGTGACCAAATAAATTTCATATTTAAAAATTATTAACAAAGATTTTCAGTGATAATCATAAACCTGCTCAGGGGACCTTTTGGAGGTTAACTGTTAGAAAATGTTCTCATTTGAAAAATTATGTATCAGATTTTTGTCAATATTCCAACATAGTTAGAATTCATGATCATAGGAAGTAATGAAGCTTTATACACATATAAGAAAAATCCTTCTAATCTTATTCACTGTGACTAAAGGGAAAAGAAAAAAACCTCAATCTCTGAAAGAAAATAGCTCTTTGGATTTTAGCTCTCACTGAGATACTGGTTATAAATGGCACGAAACCAGCATGATTCTGAGTAATTTTATTCAGTCTAAATTGATAATAGTTTACAGACACTGTCTTATTTTTCCAAAAATTTTAACTTTTTCTTAGGTAATCACATTATGTGTGCGTACGAATTTTTTTTCCCCCACAGGCTCTAATCATCATAACTTTTCCAATTTGGTGGGGGGAGGCTATGGTATGGAAGCAGAAATCACAGGTGTCAGGGCTGAAATGGCCAGGCTCACCCCACAAAACTAAGTTGCATTTCTTCTTCTATAGCTCCAGGGAATCATGGGAAATATTCTCTTCTCTTGACCCTATAACATTGAGCCATTTCCTCTTTATATCCCAGTGGAACCTAGAGGTGATTTGTCTCTACTTCCATTTTTGTCAGGGAACTTTCAAAGCTATTTAGCTTAATTTAGTACATGGGTATCCTGGTTTCAAATGGTCACATCAATTTTTACTTCATTTTTCATTATTTCTATAGGTTTCCCTTTAAACTGGGATAAAATATAATAAGGACACATAAAATCAAGATAAAAATATAAGCAGATTCAGAGACTGGTAGAAGACTTCAAAACTGAATTACTTAGTCATTCTGAGGTATTTTAAGAGTTAAGGTGAGGAAAAAAAAATGTCTCGTGAATTGGTTAGATAGATGTTGGTACAATATCATTTGACTGATTTTCTTTATCATAGTTTTTCTTTGGTGTTCATCTAAAGAATGACCAGAAAACAAAAGATATAAATCTTTGGATTATTCTTATTTCTATTGCAATAGTATTCTATAAGTATCAATTAATATCTATTTTGAGTGTGGTACTGAAATATGAAACATATTCATTGCAAATCATCTAGCAATTTTGTAGCCTCAAGCTTATTATTTAACTTCTCTTGTGTTTCAGTTTCCTCAATTATAAAGTAGAAAGAATAATATAACTACCCGAAAAGGTGAGTTCATACATGAAAAACAAGTAGAACTATCCCTAGCACATAGTAGGAGCTCTATGCTTTTATTATTATTATTATTATTATCAGCATCATTAATATTAATGGGATCTGTAATTGAGACTTAGGTATATAAAGTAATCAGAGAACACAGACAATATTTTTTTAATTTAATTTAATTTTATTATGTTATGTTAGTCACCATACAATACATCATTAGTTTTTGATGTAGTGTTCCATGATTCATTGTTTGCGTATAACACCCAGTGCTCCATGCAGTATGTGCCCTCCTTAATACCCATCACCGGGCTAACCCATCCCCCTACCCCCTCCCTTCTAAAACCCTCAGTTTGTTTGTCAGAGTCCATAGTCTCTCATGGTTCGTCTCCCCCTCCGATTTCACCCCCTTCATTTTTCCCCTCCTTCTCCTAATGTCCTCCATGCTATTCCTTACGTTCCACAAATAAGTGAAACTATATGATAGTTGACTTTCTCTGCTTGACTTATTTCACTTAACATAATCTCCTCCAGTCCCATCCATGGTGATGTAAAAGTTGGGCATTCATCCTTTCTGATGGCTGAGTAATATTCCATTGTAAAAATGGACCCCATCTTCTTTATCCATTCATCTGTTGAAGGGCATCTCGGCTCTTACCACAGTTTGGCTATTGTGGACATTGCTGCTATGAACATTGGGTTGCATATGGCCCTTTTTTTCACTACATCTCTGTCTTTGGGGTAAATACCCAGTAGTGCAATTGCTGGGTCATAGAGTAGCTCTATTTTTAATTTTTTGAGGAACCTCCACACTGTTTTCCAAAGTGGCTGTACCAACTTGCATTCCCACCAACAGTGTATTGGGTGTAAGGAGGGCTCCCCTTTCTCCACAACCTCTCCAACATTTGTTGTTTCTTGCCTGTCAGTTTTTGCCATTCTAACTGATGCAAAGTGGTATCTCAATGTGGTTTTGATTTGAATTTCCCTGATGGCTAATGATGATGAACATTTTTTCATGCGTCTGTTAGCCATTTGTATGTCTCCTTTGGAGAAGTGTCTGTTCATGTCTTCTGCCCATTTTTTGACTTGATTATTTGTTTTTTGGGTGTTGAGTTTGAGAAGTTCTTTATAGATCTTGGAAATCAGCCCTTTGTCTATAGTGTCATTTGCAAATATCTTCTCCCATTTGTGGGTTGCCTCTTCGTTTTGTTGACTGTTTCCTTTGCTGTGCAGAAGCTTTTTATCTTGGTGAAGTCCCGGAAGTTCATTTTTGCTTTTGTCTCCTTTGCCTTTGGAGAGGTATCTTGAAAGAAGTTGCTGTGGCCAATGTCGAAGATGTTACTGCCTATGTTCTCCTCTAGGATTTTGATGGATTCCTGTCTCACATTGAGGTCTTTCATCCATTTTGAGTTTATCTTTGTGTATGGGAACACAGACAATATTTGATTACAGTTAAGAACTATGTTGGGAAGGTCAAACCAGGCTCTATGTTGGTGGGAAATTGGGTAGAAGCTCACAGAGGAGGCCCAATAGATTTGTGGCAGCAAAAAGATAGTATGTCCAAATGCTTTTTAAACCTATAACAGGATTTCTATTTTGAAAAGGTAATTGAAAAATGGACTGTAGAGGGGCAAGAATAAATGTTGGGAGACCAATCAAGAGGCTATTGCAGTAACGTAACCGAGAGTTAGTATTTCAACAAGGGTAGTGATATTGGAGTTAAAGAAAAATTGACATATTGAATATACGCACTAGAGGTAGAACCTTCATTATTTGTTGATAGTTTACCTATGCCTAATGAAGGTGAGGAAATTTTAAAAAATCAAACATGAGTTTCCCTTTTTTTTTTCTATTTATTTTTATTTTTATATTAAAAAATTTAATTATTATTATTATTTCCTTTAGCAACTTGATGATACAGTTCCTGAGATGAGGAAGACTGAGAGAAAGATGAGTTTTGGGCCCATGAGGTAAAGGTCCTTATGAGGTGTCAAGTAGGGGCCTGGACTAGAGATAGAACTGGATGTCATGAGCTTATAAAAGATTTTTAAAGCCAGGGAAATGAAGCAGGTCATATAAAAATGGGGTCCAGACAGAGAGGAGAAAAGAAATCCAGGACTCCCAACTTTGCAAGATTGGGATAAAGAGGAAAAGCCTTAGCAGGAAACGCTGAGAATGAGGGACTTGGGACAAAACCAAGGTAAGGTAGATTAAGAGGAGGAATTTTTTTTTTAAAGCTACTCTTTATAGAGCATATTAAATCATGTTTCTTCCTCTTGCCTTATTAAATATTGACTAGCTAAGGACCTCTTCTCCATAGTCCTACCCGTGAACCTCACTAGCATGAACTGGGGCAGCAGCTCTTCTCAGCAGGCATTAGTAAGGCAAGGAAGAGATTGTTTCAGATAACGGTGCTCAGACTCTCAGTTAAATGTAGCCAACAATGGTGAAGTTAAGATAGGAGCCAGAGGTCTTCTGGTTTATGGCTCCTGTGTTCAGGTGTTTTGGATGGAAGACAAGTCTTTGTGACCAATAGGCCTTATTCCCTAGTTCTAGTGAGCTAGAATTGTCTTTGCACACGACGCAACATAGAACCTTTCAAATTCACTATTAATCCCTACCAGCTGATGGTTTATTTAAAGCAAGGCCAATCAACAAACTTCCAAAACTATTCAGTGGCATACCAGCCCTTCTTGTAATATTTTGTCTACATTGTGATACAGAAATCAGCAAAATTACAAATATAAATACTTTATGACTCCCTAGGATTGCTTAGCGTGCAAGGCAGAGAACTTGTCTTATTCATTTCTATAGCCCCAGCATGTAGCCAGCACCTGGCAGAGAGTGGGGACTTAAATCAGCATTTCTTGAATAAGTGAATAAATAAATACCCAATACAGAGTGCTAAGGATGCAGAAACAGAGATGATAGAAAAAAAACTCAGCTTCTGTTATGAAAAATTCTTACATCACCTTTTATCTATGTCCTATACAAGGTGTTGATATGTTTACTGTGTTATTATAATTCCAAAGCCTCTTCCTAGACATCAGTATTCTTACAAAGCTATGAATTTTCTATCATATATATATTTTTCACTTCAAGAAAGCTATTTTACTAATGCAACAAAGCCAGTGAAAAGAACCAAAAGCCAAAACTCTGTAATACCAACAGTGATGGTAAGGCTGAGCTGTGACATGGTAAATACCATATCTTATTTTACAAAAAAAAAAAAAAAAAATCCAAATTGATATTTAATAGTCTGATAGTTATGCCAGGAGCACACAGCCTGCAGAAGAAACACTTGTAGATTGCAAAGTGATATTTAAAGAAAAATGCAGACGCAATAAGCATTTCCATGTTTTGTATGTTTGCCTTTCAAGAAAAGATGTTGAATAGGCCATTTGATATGTTAGCTGAATGCAGCTGTTTAGATATTTGTTTGGTCTGCTATTGAATTTTTCATTAAAAATATGTGGTTAACAGTAGCCAACCTGATTTGCATGTGTGTGTTTCTGATTTGTTCACTGCTATGCCTCGGTCTCCTACATCTTAATCACACCCAGGCGCCCGCCCCATTACATTACCAGAAGGGAAGTGATGGACATCCTTTGACTCTCTTCATGACCCCCTGATAATCCTGTTTCACACACAGGCTCCCTGCTGTATGAAACACAAAAGCTGCCACTGTAGTTCTTTACTTCCAGTCGATATTCTGACAGACTTGATCTAGCAAATTAGTATGCTCTGGTAGGGGCACGACAAAAGACCCTTTTGACATACTCTGAATCAATACCAAGGCCGACAGAGAGCCATTTCACCGTAGTTCTGTTATTTTTCCCCCTTTTGATGACCCTTTGCTTTTTTTTCCCCAGCTTATATGACCTTGTCAGATTTAAAAAACATAATGTTAGAAAAGTCAGGCTTGCACACGCATGTGCATGGGTGCACACGCACACACACGCAGATGAGTGCACAAAGACCACAGACAACATGCTAAAATTCACAACAAAAATATCAAAGAGAAATGCAGCTGGTGGGAAATTCGAGTGCCTTTTTAAAAAATGATCCTTGTTCCTACTAGAAAAAGAGAAAGAGGAAAAGAATCAGATACTTCAAATAGCTATATGTATTACTAAATATAGTTTAATTAATCCAGACCAGTTTTTATATCTGGTTCTATCTAGATATTGCTGATTTTCAAATTCTAAAACTTTTAGAATGAAACGTATAATTCTATGGTTGCTTTGTATTTCAAGTTGCTCATTAGTTACATTAATCAAGGTTCCTGAGCATAAGATACTGAATTTTTTGTTGAATTTCTGAGATTAGTACCTTTAAATAGTCATAGACAGGAAAATACTATTATTAAGAAAGTAGAAAGTCTCCCTTTATTGATCTTTATCATAACAAAATCCTATTTTTTAAATATCATGCATTTTTGATACAGATATTCCATTTTTCCATACTTATTCATAATATAAGGAATACCAGTATTCTTTTTATATTATATCCTACTTGCCACATGCCTAATATGACCTCTTCAGATGTTTGATTTTTGAACCAACATACTTACATATTTAGTGTAAATATTATCCTCTATTAAGTTCTATCTAAGTATATCTGATGTGTGTAGGTATTAGAATGTCATTTTATTTTATCTTGAAGGCATAACTATGTATATTCTAAATATTAATTCACTTAAATGATGTTTATTCACTCTTTACACAGCAAAGAAGAAATTCATGCTCTAAAAATGTACTGTGTTGAAATTGTACCTGTTGTCTCCTCTTTTTATATTGCAACCACAGAACATAAGAAAATACTTGAAAATGTTTCTCAGAGCTTAATATGTGAATGCACCGAAGATTAGATCAAAGAAAAATTAAGTTAAAAAAGGAGATGTTTCCAGGCTTAGAAAACACTTTACCTTTGTACGCAAAAGAACTCTCTTCTACAACAGGTGCACAGTTGACTTCTTGTGTTTTCCAGGAAGCATATACACCACCTACGTGGCACTTCATCACCTTCCAGGACAGGAACCTTGTTCTCCCAAATAAAACAACTCTACAGACTCGATTAGGACATAAGACTACTTTAGTTAATCTTTTCTAGAAACACGTTGGCAGGATTATTCAATCTAATTCAAATCCTTGTTCATTTTTCTTCAATGAAACATTACTAGGATCTCAAAAAGTCTCCAAACTCATCCCAGTTTGGGAGCACTTGGTGTTCTTCTGATTTATCAGTGCTAATATTAGGGCATACTGATTCATGGGCCTTTTATATATGGCAGAGTTGGAAGATACAAGATAAATCACAATTTTAATGGCATTAATTGTATAAATCCCTTTGTGAAGTCTGTAACAGTAGGACAATACAATTCTGGAATATATGGTATTCACATTAAGAAAAAACTATTGTTTAATAATATTTATTTATTTATTTATTGTTTTTATTTTAATCTCAATCAGTTAACATACAGTGATATATTAGTTTCAGGTATACAATATAGTGATACAACTAATAATTTTTAAACATAACCCAAGCTATATAGATTTTTGGGAGGATAAATATATGGATATAAATGATATCTTTATTATTATTCCAGTTTAGATAATTACTTAAGAGACAAAGATACGAAAAGTGATTTTCCTAAGATGCTGTGTCTACAAGACACAATATACAAAATTCTTACAAATAGACGAATTAGGAAAAACTGAGGGTTTTTTGTGATTTCTATGGCTTCATGTCCAAGAAAATCACATCAATTCGGTAGTCTTTCTGGAATTTTACTTTCCCAACCCCGTGTACACACACACACACACGCACGTGTGCAAACACACCCATGCACACATGCACACCCACTATGAGCAGACTACAGAGAGACTATAACTGCTCTATCATTAGATGAGATGATGACATTCTCCTTCAGATAGAGCAAAACTTTAAATTTAGATGTTGAAATCCATTACCTAGAGGAAGACAGACAACACAGAGGGATATAAAGAAAGGGAAGAGTATCTGTTTAATTATGATCCAGAAAGAAGATCTCCATCATAATAAACTAAGATCTCTACAGCTTTATTATCATTTTTTTCTCTCTCTCTGCACTAGAAGTTGGTTGTTGTGTTGTTTGTTTCATGGTTCTCTCCAGTGCTAATCCCTCATTGTGCCTCTGGATTGAATTTTTTTCCCTGAATACTCTTAGACTATTGTATTTAGTTCTTAGGCCTTAGTTGATAGAAAAACGTGTAGTCCAGCCTAATTTATGCCCTGTACATAAGAAGTTTCTTCTTTAGAAAAGAGTCTGTTGCAAATTTGTCTCAGTTTTGTTTCTGCAGTTTTCATCATGCAATTTCATACTTCACCTGTGGATTTCAAGGAAATAAGAAGTCGAGCCCCCAGGAAAGGAGTCATTTACCTGGGGAAGGGATATTGTGTCTTTGGATGTTCTAATTCGTCCTGTACAACTTATTTGACTAAACACCTCATGCTATAGCAAAATCCAATGACTTCCATGACGTGGCTTGATAATGTTTGATCATCAGAGATAATCTTTAGGTTTTATAAAAAAGCCTCTTCAGTTACTGTTATGTGTTTTCTCCATCTGTACAAGCCATTACTTGTACATGGTTTTGAGGTATTTCCTCTTATTCAAAATAAGAGAAAAGTTCAAAGTTAAAATTCTTGAGTCATATATACTCCATACTAAAGAAAATATCCGTGTAAAATTTGAGTATTATAAGACACGAACACTATTTTCTTAAAATTAAATCATTTTAACCTGGCATGAGATTTGAAATAGTAAATGAGTTAAATGTGGGAATATTTCTTTATTCACATTAATGTGAATACCAAAGTTCTTACACACCTAATTCTTGATTATTTAGTAACATTTTATCCAATTTTTTTCTAGATAAGACCTCTTTTTACTTTTTCAAATATATCTACCTCTTGATGACTTCATTTCTTCCAAGGGTCTTGCATCAGTGCTAAACAAGTGGAGGTAGAGAAAAATACAACTCAAAGCAGTCACCTGTGTAGCTTTTAATAATGATCTTCTTTTATTCCACGATTTTCGATACAATTAAAACATAGAAATATTAAGGTGGGTGACTAGATAATTTATAAAAAGACTGAAAGAGCCTAATATGAAACAGATAAGACTTGTCAGAGATTTATTTTAAGACTGTGTTCAAGTAATTACTATGAAATAACATAATTTCCAGGAGTGAAAACAACTAGTAAAAACAAATTATCATTGATGGGGAAAGAAAGCCAAACAAAAGAAAAATAGAAAAAGGTGATACCAAAATACATACTTATAAGGTTTATAACTTACTTGCTAATGATTTCTGAATGATGGTTTTATATTTATTCTTCTTGATCTGGTATTTTGGATCTTTTTCCTTCAAAATATCTCTAAACTATGAAGTGATTACAAATGAGGAAAAATGTCACTAAAATGACTACTATCTTCATGGCTTTGAGAATTGGGATAATGCGGCAAGAGAATAATTTCAACGTTTAATACTACCCCAAATTTATTATTACCCTGACCATAGCTTCGTGAATCTTTCAGAAATAAAAAAGGAAAAATCAAGAAAATACTTGTGGAGATATTCTACTTTCAAAATGAAGCAAATCTGGTTTGGCTGGAGTAAAATTTGCTGGAGTAAACCCCCAGTGATCCCTCCTAAGAAAGATAGGAAACTGTTCCCATGAGCTGTATGAGTGAGAGCGAGGGGAGGGATGTGAATGTCTGTGTCCATTATGAGCAGTGGTGAAGGCACATGGTGGCTTAGTTCAGCCAGGGATGTGATTCGACCTGGTTGTGTGCTGTGGGGCGGGCAGGTAAGTAATAGTGCTTGATGGGCTTGGCTGGGAGTACAACATGATGCTTCCTTTTAAGTATGACAGCACAGTGTCATGCTCATACACAAGGGAGACATAAAGAAAAGCCCCTATTTTGGAAACAAAGCAGGCAGGGGTCCTCCTGAGGACATGTCCTACGAGAAAGTGAGTTCATTCTCCTGCTGGCTCCTAGAACTTGTGGAATCAAGGGAGTTTTCTAAGATCTTTGAAGATGCTAAAGTTTCTGGATAAAGTGAAGCATAATGGGCTCTACTGAAATTTCTCCTTAGGAAGATGGCAGGCAATTTTGATTATGGTGTTTTTACTATGAAGAAGAGGGGCTAAATCAGAAGCTTAATGCAGTCAATCTCTTCATTCCACACAGACAGATGCCAATGTGGAGTGCATTGTCCTGGGTCTCACAGGCCAGCCCAGCTGACGGTCCTCATCTCTTGATGCCCAGACTCAGGTAACTGTGTGGGCCACCCCTTCACCTTGCTTCACTGTGTTTGAGAGAGAGAGAGGGAAAATGGGAAAAGAAGGCAGAAAGTACTGACTGAAGAAAAGGTTTGCATTATTTTAGTGGGCTTATCCATGTTTCACCTCCCTACCAATTACCATGAAAATGGTATTTATTATGAATGCATCAAGAAGTACCGAGTAAGTGAATGCTTTTTCAACAAGCATTTTCCATCCTTAAGCAGCACATCAATAACTATGCAAGCAAATTATGACTAACTTCTATTTTAGAATCTGGACTTCATCACTTAGACAAAATCTTTCTTCTCCTTGGATCCACAGCTTTATCCATTGCAACTGCGTTCTTTCAAGTTACCAGTCTATACAGAGTTTGTGGTTTCCTTGAACCTAACATCAAATTATAGAGCACGATTGCAGTGTAAAAAGCACTCACTGAGATTAATTGATGTATATCTGTGAGGCCAACTAATTCTTGTGGAGTCTTGGAAGAATCTGAAAGTATACAATGTAGTTGACCGACGTTTCACAATTCTAAGAGTGAAGCTTTGCTGTGGAAAGCTAAGCTTCACTCTTTTTGTGTGGAAAAGCCTATTAAAAATTGCACGTTTAAAGATGTGGCCTTCACCATCACCTGCCTCCACTTGCTTTCTTTATCCCTAAGGTTTAGCTCCCTTTTCTTGTCTTGTTCCTCTTCCCTAGGTTCCACACTCTTACAACCCTAAAGACAACCTCGATGCAAGAGCCTTGCACATCAATGTTTCTAAAAATTCAGACTCAATATTCTAAGCATATGCTGCACAGCTCAATTCATCCCAAACTGAATCCATCATTCAAAGCCAGAAACAATTTCTTTCCTCTGCTCAGACTCCAAACATCCGAGTAGTCATCTTTTCTCTCCCTTACCATCTAATCTGTTCAGTGATCAAATCCTACTCATATTACCTCTTTCATATCTTTTACGTCTGTTTCTGCATCTCTAGTCTACCAGCTCTGCTCTTGGTCAGCAACTTTTTGCTAGCAATGATGAGTATTTCAATAGTCTCCTAATGGTTCTTTCCTCTGTCTTCTACACTGATGGCAAGATTATTTTACTAAAATTGTCTGATCTTATTATTTTCCCACTTAAAAACCTTCAATGACTAGTTTTGGGACAAGAATGAAGTTTTCATAGCTCTTTGTCATTTAATCCCACCTGCTTTATCACCCCCACTCCTTATGTGAATGAATGTCCATCTCTCGCTCTAATACTCTAAGGCATAGCCCCAACAAGATGCTTACTCTTTCTGATATATCCCACCCTCTTGCTTGCATGATGATTTCAATATCCACACCTGCATACTCTGTATGCACATAGTCAACTATCAATGGCTTTCACACTTCAAAGTTCATTACCTCCTCCCTGAAGCCTTTAAAAATTCCACAGAATCATTCTATCCCTTTCTTATAAAACATTCTGCCTTATGTTGGCATCAATAGTAAATTTATCAACTCTCCCTAAGTCATTCCTCATTTTGCATTATGTGGTGTAGTCATCAAAATTGAATGGTTCTCCTACAGGCATTTAAGTCGAAGAAAAAAGAAAAACTAGAGGGGTGCCTGGGTGGCTCAGCCAGTTAAGCATCCAACTCTTGGTTTCAGTTCAGGTCATGACCTTAGAGTCGTGAGATGGAGCCCTGCATCGAGCCCTGCATGGGGCTCCGGGGTCAGTGGGGAGTTTGCCTGAGATTCTCTCTCTCTCTCCCTCTCCTTCAATCTCTCTCTACCCCCTCCCTAAAATAATAAATAAATAAAACTTAAAAAAAGAAAAATTTAAGTGAGACATATCTGAGAAAAGAAGCTGAATCCTATATTTCTCATAATTCTTTCTCTCCCTAGATCAATTCCATAACTCAGCCCCTTCCCCTCCTCCTGCTAGTCTAGTTATACTCTTCTGATATCCTTCCTCTTCTTTTCTTGTCAACTACACTAAATTTTACCTAAACTTTTAGTTCATATTGCTCTAGGATCTATTGGCTCCTTCCCCCAAAACTTCTCTGGCTTCTTGCTATTCTTCAGTTTCTAAGAAATCATTTGCTGAAGGAAAATACATACACATAGTTTTTTGTTTTGTTCTGTTTTAATTGAGGCATAATTGACTTATAACATCTTACCAATTTCAGAGGTACAACATAATGATAGGATATATGTATATATTGTACAATGATTACCACAATAACTCTAGCTAACATCTCTCTCCATACATAAAGCTTTTTCTTTTCCCCTTGTGATGAGAACTTGTAAGAATTACTTTCTTAGCTACTTAGCAACTGTTGTGTTGGTTGGCTATTGTTTTGTTTTTTTCAGTTCCTAGATGCCATTTCCACAAAGATTTAATCTTTCTTGGATTTTACTGATAGGATAAGTAAAGGTATGGTAGAATATTCTGTAGTAATTTGATGACAGGCACCAAAGCCAGGGCATTTTAGTTTTTAGGGAAATTTGCTCCTGACCAAATAGGATTAAGGCAGTTTAAAAATATAATTCATTTGGATTTCCTTTTTTCTTTCAGACACCTGCCTATAGTGCTTATTTTGTCTGGGTGAAAAACATGACTTGCTGCCAGAAAAAAAAATCATTTAGTTTATGTCTGGTGTAATTTTTTTTTTTTTTTTTTTTTTGGTATTTTAAAGGGTTAAAATTTCTCAATGAAAAACTGTTTCCAGAAACTAAAACATAAGGAACAACCCGATTGCAGGCCTACAACACTTTACTCTCCAGTCAGTGAAACTTTATACTACCTAAAGCTTATAGAAATGTGCTACTTTGTCTACCACTGTGAAACTGAGCTAAATACAACCCTACAGCATTTTCCAGGACATCGCTGAGCAGGCAGCAAGTTCAAATGAAATGATTGCAGTGCTACACCTTAAGCCTGACTCAGCAGGATGAACTGGCCAAGTGAATATTTGATTTCTTATTTTTCTTTTTGTACATGGGCCATTCTTCTAGTCTAGGTAAACATTCCACCTCCCAACCATCTCTCTTTCCTTGTGCTATTTTAAAAGTTTTGTCTTTTTTTTTTTTTTAAGACTTTATTTATTTGAGAGAGAGAGAGAGAGAAAGAATGAGCAGGGGCAGAGGGAGAGGAAGAATCAGACTCACCACTGAGCAGGGACCCAGACTTGGGGCTCGATCTCAGGACCCTGAGATCATGACCTGAGCCGAAGGCAGATGCTTAACCGACTGAGCCACCCAGGTACCCTAAAATCTTTGTCTTTTATTATTGGCAATAAAGACTTGGTTCTTAGGGGTGCCTGGGTGGCTCAGTTGGTTAAGCAACTGCCTTTGGCTCAGGTCATGATCCTGGAGTCCCAGGTTCGAGTCCCACATCAGGCTCCCTGCTCAGTGGGGAGTCTGCTTCTCCCTCTGACCCTCCCCCGCTCATGCTCTCTCACTCTCTCTCTCTCTCAAATAAATAAAATCTTAAAAAAAAAAAAAGACTTGGTTCTTTCTCCTCCTGGTATTTGTTTTATTTTAAAATATGATTGTTACTTTTTCTGAATAAGAAGATTATATATAGAAAACACCTTTGGTTGTCTACAACCTTCCCCTCTCCTTCCTTCCTGAAAAGAATTTTTTTTAAGTATGTACTCCTTCCTCCAAAGCCACGTGTCTCAGAGCAATCTGACTCCGCCCCTGGTGCAGAGGCAGGTCTGCTGGGTTTTAGGGTTATCCTACTCTGCTAACAGTAGCTGAGGAATGAGAATGTGAGCACATTCTAGTGAGATTGAAGGAGATGTTGCAGAGCTTGTGGAAAGTTTTTTTTTTCACCTCAGGAAAAGAGAGCCAGAGGATGTTTTTCTTCTTCCTTGGGACATTTTCACAAATGTGTGATATTCCTGGATCATTGGTCTTGCTATCTGCCTCAGGATTAAAACAAAAGCAAACATGACAGAGAGCAAGGATGAAAATTACCTGCTCTTGGGTGACATACTTAAGCTGTTGGCTCAACTATGAGCCCAACCTCTGAATCTACTGCTCACGTGAGATAATGCATTTTCTTGTTGATCAAACTGTTTTCGTTAGTGCTTGCCTCACAGTTGAAAATATCCAAACTGAGGCGAAGGTGCACAAAATCCAAGTCCAGGGTAATCTTTTCTCCAGTGCCCACCTCAATGCCAACTTCAGTCGAAAGAGGAAATGTCTTGAAGACTTTAAGGTTTAAACCTGCCTTGTGTGGTATGCAAATCCACACTGCTATCATTGCCCCCAACATCTGGTAAACTGCCACTAGTAAGAGCTAACATTTTAGCAGGGAAAGCTAATAGAAACCAAAGCTTTTCAATTCCGAGATATAAAAGAGCAGCTGGGAGAGAAGAAGAGATCGAAGCGCAAGAACAGCTTTACTTGCTTCTGATTCACCTGCAGGCAAACTTGGCAGGTGCCATAGGCTTACATGCTTTTTTAGGTAGCATTTTATATCCCAATAAGCAAGCACTGTCTTTTTTGGCAGGAGTACCACATTTATTCAACAAATCTTTGTCGGGGGCAGAAGATATCATAGCCCTGGTGGGAGAGAGACTTCCCAGACATGCTTCTGCCAGCACGGTTTCCAGCGCAGGGTGAAGAGAAGATAGGGCCCAGCAATCAGCATGGGAAGGATCACAGAGGTGGTGCAGATAACAATGCCCCACTGCCTGTTTTCCAACATGATACTAGGCTCAGGAGAGGCACAAAATGTCCTAGGCAGTAGTAACCTAGGATGCTCACCAGAACTCAAGTGCTCCTCATTAAGTCACTTTTGTGTTTTTTTTCTGCTTTCGGGTTTTTTGTTTTGTTTTGCTTTTTATTTTTTAGAGAAAGAAAGAGACAGAGAGAGGGGCGTGGGGAGAGAGAATCTTAAGCAGACTCCATGCCCAGCATGGAGCCTGACGCGGAACTCGATCTCACAACTATGAGATCATGACCTGAGCTGAAATCAAGAGTCAGATGCTTAACTAACTGAGCCACTCAGGCACCCCCATTAAGACACCTCTGCTGCTGGCCCTTCCAGATGCCACCTCCCCGGGCATCCCTCAATTCCAACAATTTTCGCCCCAGTTTCAATGCTGTTGACTTGTGTTATAAAGCTGCTAATACCTGGAGAAACGCTGAACAGTGGTCTTTCTAGAGATGTTAGTTCCCCAGCCCTCTCTGACACAGCCCATGCCTGTAATCCTTAGCCCAAGGCCAGAATGGGTCCCTCAGGCCTACTGAAGTTTAAGCTCTTGCTAGTGAAGAAGCCCCTTAGAATTTTCTGAAACGTGGCTCACAACCCTGGACTGTTTCTATTCATTGAAAATCCTCTTCTTTAAGGCCACTCAGTAATCATAGGCATGGATGGGAAAAGTTCAGAAGGTCACAGTCATTCTTCTATGTATTATGAAATCAATCATAATAGTAAGTAGTAGTACTATTAATCATAAATGCAAGCATTTATTTATTGAGCATTTGATATATTCCAGACACTGAACTAATTTGTTGCTATGCCATTTGATTTTCACAATTGCTCTCTGTGATAAGTAGTATTATTTTACCCATATTACAGATGATAAAACTGAGGCATAGTGAAACTAAATAACTTTCCTAAGACCTTATAGCCTCTTTCCTGACCCTACAGGGACAGGAGGCAAACAAGAGTTGGTAGATAGCTTCAATTCTATACCTTAAGGGAGAACTTGATTGCTGTTCAATTTCTTAGGAATTGGATCGACAGGGATGAAGAAGGACAACATGAGATTGGCAAATTTGAAAATCCATATAACTTGTTGCCTTGCCCTTAAAGAAATCTCAGTCTATTCAGGAAGACAGAGTATTTAAACAGGAAAGAGTTAATAACAATACCAAGTGATGTGTTATTTGGCTAAATACATTATCTTGCAAAGTGATTTACAGTAAGATGTCTGCATATGAAAGGTGCCCATACTTCATCTTTGAATGAATGGGCCCAAGAGGAGGCATCCAGACACATTAACTAAAGTGACTCCCTTCTACAGTGTCAGAATAAGCAATATCTAAGAAATTTGATAAATAATGTTTGAAATAGATTGGCACCAGAAGACCCTGGACATCTCAGGATTCATTTTCTAAGGATGCATTTCCCATATTTCTCAAAAGTGACAGAGATAAATAACAGAAGATACTTGCATAGGATAGAAGCATAAAATCAAATACATGCCCTCCCTCCATGCCCTCATGCCTGTTCTCCACTCTCAGTGCTGGGATGCCCTCTCCCCCTCACCTCCATCTGTTGAAATTCATCCCATCCAGCTCAAATAACAGATCTAACAATAACAGATCTAATAAGTTTACCTCAGAGAACTCTTTCTCCCCTGGAGTCTCCTCATCCTTGGTGCTTCTCTAATGGCTCTTAATGTTTTCTAATGTCAGAGTGATTCGCTCACCTCCCACTACATAAGCTGAAAGTCTCAATCCTTATTTTCCCATCTTCCTTTGCAGCTAGGGCTCAGGCATGTGCCATGGATCCAGCTAATAAGATGGCCCTGCCCCAGATTTTGAGTCAAGATTTAGTGACGTGGGGGCACCTGGGTGGCTCAGCTGGTTAAGCATCTGCCTTCGGCTCAGGTCCCTAGGAGCAGCGGTGGAGGTTTCGCAGTCGTGGAGGGCCGGGTTAGGGACCGCTATGTGGGCAGGACACACTGTATGGTCTGTGGCCAGCACAGCGGCAGTTGTGTCCTCATGGTACCGTTTTGTGGCATGATCTGGCTCTACCACTGGCTGCTCCTTCTTACCTTCTTATCCCTCCAACTTCCAGTTCTCCAGCCTTCCCACTGTTTGAAAACTTCCCACTACCTTTTCAAGGAATTCCTTAACTGCCTCAATCCACCAGAGATAGTTTCTCTTACTTTCTACTTGGAACTCAGGCGGGTACATTCACTTAGGCCATTGTTTCTTTGTTCTGCTCTTAGTAAAGGAGGAAGTTGTTAAATATTACCATATGTAGGATAACTTTTATAACCCCAAGAACTGGTGCTGTGCCAGTTACCTGTCACTAATGGAAAACTCCATGGGTTGTTTGGATAAGACGGGGTTATATTTTAGAATCAATATATCCATAAATCTATATCATACTTACCTTATCTTATGTCCATGATCCCTCTCCCCCTAAAAAATGGGCAAAATGGCCAAATGATTGCCAAGTCAGCTACAATCAACATTTTCTAATTAGAGGTTGGAGAGGAAGGTATGTCATCTTTTTACTCGTAACCATTTAAAGCTTGATAATATGGGTGATTTTTCCTCCTTACAAAGACAACTCTGAGTCTCTTGACACTGTTGAGTTGTGTATTAAGGCAAGAGATTTACAAATAACTTGTTAAAAGAACAAATGTCGTGCCTTGCTACAGTGTTCACACTGTCTTCACCTGCTACATTCATGGTAGTACAGCCTACCATTTATATCATGAGTATTCTTTTGAGAGGCATTCCTAAATTATCTTACTCGATCCTTTAAAAAAAGTCTATGAGGCAGTGGCTTGTAAGTCACAGGTCTAGAAGTTATTGTTTTCTTGTTTTTTTTTTTTTTTTTAAATGTATTTTCTAGGTTAAGTAATTAGCTTCAAGTCATTCAAATTAGTTAGTGAAAAGCCAGAACTAGACTCAGTTTTTTGACCCTGAGAAAGTTGCACTTATCAGATTTAAAGGATTGAAATGAGCTCATCAGTCAATCACTGTGTCAGCCAAGTATTTTTTTAAGCCTCTGCAGGGTCCTTAACATTGTCCTAACCCCTGCCACTTGAGATATAGAGAAAACATTGAACATGGTCACTGCCTACAAATATCTTACTCTTGAAATTATTTTCTATGTAAAGAGCCCAAGCAGGATATAAAGCGGGGGGAATGCAGGGGGAAAAATGAGAGGGTAAAATATCTCATTTCTGCAAAAAGAGTGAGGATAGAGGTAACTATTAGCAGGTCCCATCCTTTCCCTAGGTATGTAATACACAAGAGCCTTGAATGTGGCAGCAGAAGGAGCCCAGTCGAAGCAGTTAGGAATTTGGAAGAATCCACTTCATCACCTTTTTCTTTGTATTATCTTCTCCTTTGGTAGTCTTCTTGACCTCCTCTTCCTTCTTCCCCATATCTAATTCTCCCTGCATTCCCTCAGATCCTAGGACACTGTTTTCCAAGCTTATTTACAGTAAGTTGTTAATGATTAATAATGGTTTATTATGCTACCTGTCCCAGTAGAGCCTTCAAAGCCTTTATGAAGAAGATGAATTCCATGGGACTATGAAGCATCTTGTTAGCTGATGAAGGGAATACGTCGGAAACAAAGGATCTTTCATCAGCTTTTAAATTAATACCACTATACTTAATGTTGACTTTTTTACTATTTCTATTTTTTCATTCATATGGAAAGATCTGTTATGTTATAGATATATTTTGGTTACTTCTAAGAAAAATGTGATAGATTGCCCAACAGATTAAAAGAAGATAATGTTGAAATAATAGTAATAGTAATAGCAGCAAAATCTAGGGAACAGCACGATGTGGTGGGAAAAAATACACGGAATATGGAGTGAGTAATTGTGGTCTTGCTCTAGAAGACATGTCAATATCCTAACCCCTGGAACCTGTGAATGTGACCTTATTTGGAAAAAGGGTCTTTGTAGATGTAATCAGGTCGAGATGATTTAGGCGGCTTCTAAACTGAGGGACTGGGGTCCTCCAAGAAGACATCAGAAAAAGAAGAGATATCAGAAAGAGAGAAGGCCATGCAAAGCAGAGGCAGAGACTGGAGCCCTGTAACCATAAGCCAAAGAATGCCTGTAATCACCTCGAGATGGAAGAAGCTAGGGACAGAATCTCCCCTAGATCCTTCAGAGGGAGCATAGCCCTGCTGACATCTGTATTTTGAACTTCTGGCCTCCAGAGCTGAGCCAGAATAAATTTCTATTTTAAGCCACCAAGCCTATGGTCATTTATTATGGCAGCCCTAGGAAATGAGTAGAGAGTGTAAGTCTGGAGACATGCATCCCAGTCTGTTACTACTTCTACTATGGTTCTGTGATCTTGGATTTGAGTACTTGTCCCAGCTCCAGGTTTTTCAATGGTTCAATCACAGGGTTGGTCAACCTCAGAGTTACAGTTTCTTTAGCCATAACAATGCCAATATTCTGCTTATGTATAATGTTTTATTTATTTATTTATTTAGAAAGATTTTATTTATTTGAGAGAGAAAGAGAGATAGAGCACAAGCAGGGGAGAGGGAGAGGGAGAAGCAGACTCCCCGCTTAGCAGGGACCCTGATGCGGGACTTAATCCTAGCACCCTGGGATCATGACCTGAGCTGAAGGCAGATGCTTAACCCACTGAGCCACCCAGGTGCCCCTATAATGTTTTATATTTTAATAAGTCTTCTTTTGTAACTGAGTTGTGATGAATTTAAGGCAGATGATTTAGAGATAAGGGCATGGGGGGGGGACAGAAAAATGCACTGTTGCATTTAATTATTTACCTAAAATCTTTCATACCTCTGCTATGTCCAGGCGCTTTCTTGTGTATGGGGGATACGGAGATAAAGTTGCTTGACCAAAGTTGTTAGCTGACATAGTAAAAACAGCAATATCCCTTCTCTTTCTTTCTGGTAATCACATGGCAAACAAAATTAAAAGTTAAGCTTTTTGATCCCTGATGCCACTGCATATGGCCACATGCCCAGCTTGCGGGCAATAGGCTATAAGAAGATGTAAATTTCTCTACAAGGAGAGGGTCCCTGTTCAGCCTTTTTCTTCATGCTAGGGAGAACAGCAGTGTAGCGTCAGTGGGCATGTTGGACCAGAAGTGACTGTGAGCATGGAAGGTTGCACAAGACAGCAACAAGATGTGAAGATGCAGAGTCCATCACACTGGTGCAGTGTATCAGCTCGGAGCACATTATATCCAGATTCTTCACTGATAGAGATGAATATCTTCTATTTGTTTATATCGCCGCTCTTAATGTGTGTATGTAATTTACAGCCCCATCTTTTGGCTAATGGCAAATGCAAGCCTGCCTCTCTGCTTCTTCTTTGAGTAGACCTTTTCTCCTCCCCACTCTTTGTGTATCTCCTAAAGACACCTGCATATGCACTTTGGGCACTGAGTTCTCTTCCTGTTTCTCATTGGCATGATTCTTTTTGATCCTGTTCTGCATTTCTGTGTCCTTGAACTCATTCTTATATTTGTGATTACGCTTGGCAGCTGCTTCACAATGTTGTCAGAGACGGAAATACAGGCTCTGCTTCCATCAAGCACATCAGGGCCCATGGCTTGTCCCCCACATGGATTCAGGGCCAGGTTTGTACTTGCTTACTGTGCTGAATGTTCCAGAGTGCTGTTGAAGTGCCCCATGGGTGCAAGACAGAAGCTTATGGAGTTGATGTGGAGCCTCGGACACCATTGTCTTCTGTCACTGATTTAGTGACTAGCTATTTTGCTGGGATAGAAATAAATTCTTGGTCTTCCTGAAGACTTTGCCTACCTTATTATATCCCAGGTTTGAAAGAAAGAAAGGAAACACAGTTTTGTGGCAAAATATTTGTGAAAAACTGTGCATATGAATAAGTAGTTTGACTCTAAAACTAAGTGTCCCTGACTTTTTTTATTGATCTGGGAAGAAACCCAAACTGGCAAATAGCTGTTAGCTATTGCTGAGGGCAAGGATTTTAACAAAAAGAAATGACAAATTACTGTATCTACACTTGTCTGTAATAGTCACAAAGGGAAAAGCAAGGTTTGTGCCACACCTTATCTAGAGAATTTCTCTTTCCCATGCCAGGGCCTATAGATTGTTTAATTATCACATATATCAGTTGCCTCATGCTCAAAAATGAAAGAATAATATCTCTATTTATATGCCGATATGACTCTATCTGTATAAATGTAACTATATATATCATATGTATGCATATATACACACATATGCATATACAGATAAGTATGTATGAAATGACTGGGTTTTTTCATACTATAATTTGTTCTTTAAATATCATTCTTGCTTTTAAAATTAAAGAATTAACATATTCAGATATTTCCTTTTTTAATCCATCTCCCCATCATAATACAATAAATATAACAAAGCATTTTCATACCTTTCTATGTTTGTGCACTCATAAAAGTTCTCTGGCTGAACTTTGGCCTTTCTGGTTTGAATTCTATCCAACCAACTATGTTTATTAAACAAAAAGTAACAGCACTCAAAAACTCCATAGTCTCAAAATTTCTTTGTTTTTAATTCTTATCTCATTTATCTCTTTCTGGAATGTAGCCAATTGCTCATGTAGCCAATTCTTTCTCTGACACACTTGTGGATTTAGAAACATCCCTAATTTCTCAATCTTAAGAATCCCTTTCCCAAGTGCTTCATTTTTTTCCTTCCCCTTTCCTTTTTTCTAACTTTGTTTTTGTTGTTCTGACACATTCAGATCCTCTGTTAACATGTTCACTTATACCCACATCCTAGCTCCTGTCTTAATTTTATTTGTGAGACTCCTGCATGGTTCAGTTGGTTAAGCATCTGACTCTTGATTTTGGCTTGGGGCATGATCTCAACTGGTGTCATGATCTTGGGGTTGTGGGATTGAGCCCCGCGTGGGGCTCCCAGCTTAGCGTGGACTCTGCTGGAGATTCTCTCTCTCCCTTCCCCTCTGCTCACACTCTCTAAAATAAATAAATAAATAAATCTTTAAAAAAATTATTTGTTTTACCAGAAGATGATCAAATAAGACAATGGTGTCCTAATTCTATCAGTATTTCTTTCACTGTTTTCCTTCATTCCCTGCCAAGTTTTATCCTCTCTTTTACCATCTTCTTCACCATTTCCTTTCATAGATTGTCTTTCCATTTTCAAAATTTTTTTCTTTTCAAGGAGAAAATACCCTTCTGAATAGTTTTTAAAATATGTGGAACACATATATACATAGTTAAAAACCAACAACAACAACAAAATACCTAGCACAAAACCTGCTTAATCAATCTTGCTTAGTCTTCTAATGGTGACATAAATTTCCAACAGGTTTGCTTTTGATTCTATTTCTCTTACTGTCATTCCTGATTTTAGCTACATTGTCTTCTTCTTTAAATATATTCTGTTTATTCTTGGGACATCCCTTTCTTCTCCATTATCAATATTATAGTATCTCTCTTTATCTCCCATTTGTGTGTTTTAATATTTTGTTTTGTTCAGTTTTGCCCAGGCTCTTCTAGTATATGTGTTATATTTGCCAAATTCATGCTTTTTCTTACAAGGCCATTTGTAGAAACTATGCTTGCATTCAGCCTACAAATCACCCTCCGTTGATGATAATCATCTTTTTTTTCTAAAATACAAAATGAATTATTTTAAGATTGGTTATGTCTGTTGACCACACATACAATAAAGATCTACATAAATATCCAATATGCTTTTATCCTCTTGACATATTAATGTTTCCTCAACCACTCATTGAGTGTAAGGATACTAGTCATATTAGTCATATGGTCCTTATATATTTCAGCCATCTCTCTGCACTGTGAACAGCAACCCTCTCTTTCTTCACTTCCTCAAGTGAGCTCTCTTCCCAATAGGTATCAATCACTTGCAGATGAAGCTGACTTGATATGCAGAACACTGTTATCTAAATAGCAGGTATTGTTTATTCCCATTTAATAACAAGGATACTTGAGAATGTGAGTTACTTATACATTGAGATTCATTGAGATGCATTGAGTCTCCTTTACATCAAGTGTATTTTAGATAGATAGATGATAGATAGATACATGTTTAATTCTCCCAACAGTCCTACAAGGTATTACTGTCTCCATTTTTTACAGATGAGGAAAAGGAGACTCAGATATGTTCACAACTAGCATTTATTAAACAGGCACCGTAGTAGATATTGTTATCCACACTATTGTACTTAAAACTCAACAGTAGAACTATGTGGAAAATATTAGTTTTCCCGTTTTAAAAAGCAGGAAACGAAGATTCAGAGATACCATGAAATTTGCTTGATGCAAACCTATATTACTTTTATAATTTTTGCTCTTTCATCTTCTTTATTCTTTTTCTTAAAATTCCAGTTAACTTACTATTTTATTTTACGGATTGAATAAATTTTTCTGCTATATTTTCTCTCATTTTCTTCATCTATTTAGCTCTAAGTTCTGGAAAATTCCTTCAACTTTGTCTTTTAGACTCTATATTGAGCTTCTTATATTGTGAGTCATGTTTTTATTCCCCCAAATCTTTTATTGTTTCTCATGTCTTATTTTATAATAATATTCTCTTCTTTTATGGCTATAATATATCTTGACTCTCTCTGAGGATATTAATTAGAATTTGAAAATATCTTTCCTGAATTATCTGGTATCTTTCAAATTAGTTGTCCTATCTATTCATTTTGGACCTTTTTTCATGATGTTGATTTTCCTCAAATTTTGTTCATCTTGTTTTCTCTTTTGTTATGGATTTTTTCCCAGTGACTGTTGATTATCTGTCATATATAGGATGATGACATAGACTAACGAATAAAGGTAACCAGTATGGGCTCTCTTTTCTATGACCTAGGTTTCACTATGATCCCAAAAGCCCTCTCACTGGAGGGGATGGCTGCCTGGTAGCTCTGGATGTGGACAATGTCACTTACTAAATTTATCTTTAGGGAGTGCCGATATGGAGAAAACCCTTTTAATGCTAGAATGAGGAAGTTTCTTCTCTGGGGTTCCAGCACCCTCACCAAAAGTCCCAGATTCAATTTCTTTAGAGAACAGTCGTCCAGATCTCACCTGGGGTAAACACAGGACAGCTAGTTGGTTTAGGTAAAAAGTAGTGGGAGAAAAGATAGGGAGCTGACTAGAGCAACTGCTCTGGAAACAGTCCTTTAATGAATCACTGCTTTCTGCCTGACTACCCATTCTCGATCTCCATATTTGCTGAGGATCCTGTTGCAAAGATGTGTTTTCACATATGGGGCAAGACTTATCTCTTGCATCTTCTAGACTTTGGATTCCTCCAATTTGTTTTATTCAATAAGTTATTCTTCTTCACTTGATTGTTTTACAGGAAATTTGTGGGTGCTCTTCTCTCTAATAATGACTCCCACCCCATTTATCTATTTTCCTGCACCTATTTCTTTTTAAATTTCTTGCTGCCATCTTGATGAAATGTTGGAAAAGATAGAAGGTTAAACTTTGAGTTCATCTTCATCTTAATTCTGACTTAAAGTGAATTTAAGGTGACAATAGGTGAAATTTGAAAATCAGTGAAAAAAGTGCATAGTTTTGGCCTAAACCATCGGGGCTTACAAAATTGTGAATAAAGGAGCAAGAGTGTCATGGTAGTAGAAATAGAGCCTAGAATTAGAGGACTGTAGCTCTGACAGATGAACTTAGACAAAATTATTCTTAAGGAATAACATATACCAACACTTTTAGGGAATATATTCTAAGATTTTTTTCCTTCAAGTCTATGTTATTTGGGAGTAGAGACAATGCCCTCCTAACTAAATTTCTATATGTGACATAATGTTTACTCTTCTGAACCTTGTTGTTTTACGAATATTTATGCAAATCCCCAGGTGCACTTTAAATTACTAAATAAAAAGCAAGAGGCTCACAAGCAACTTCAGGAATCCCAGCTGAGTGAAAGCTTGTCAAAGGTGTGCCCAATATAAGCCAAAGTTGTTATTTCTCCCTATGTATGGTGTAAACTACACAGTTCAAAAATTGCTCTTTATTACAAAAAAAATTGCTGAAAATTTTTTATAAATCTTTACATTTTAACAATTACAAAGACTCTATAGTGTGTAACATCTTCAGGCTATATTGAATCAAATTGACTATTTTTAGGTAAAGATTTGTATACCTGTTAGTACAAACTAACACAAATCTCTTCCCCAGTATTACTTTTAAACACATCGATTTTACTCGAATCCTGAAAAAGGGTTCAGGAAAACTCATGCAAAATCTTTTGGCCTTGTCCTGTAAGAATCATAGGAAAGTGGATTAAAGCATTCATCATGCGTCACAGCAATCAAGTTAGATTGCAAGATGCCCTACTGGAGAGAAAGATTTAAAATGATAATTAAAATGCTTTTTAATGTTATTTGTTGTGTATTTTATTAATATTTTTCTTTCAAGTAATTTTTTTATTTTTACATGGAGTCAGCAAGTTGATACCCAACAATCAAGCATTCTCAGAATCTTTAAGGTCAGAAAAATGCTGGAAGCAGGTTGACTTTGGCATACAGGGTTCTAGAGTTCCCCAATGAAAATGAATCAGAGTGCTTTTTTTTTTTTTTTAATACTACATGAGAGCCACGTTCATAGCAGGCACAGAAAAAATTGATAAATGGGTGAATCAAATAAAAGAGTGACTTATTAGTGGAGAAGGATCTACACTGTCATTAGGAATGGTTAGATGGGTCCCCAAAGAATTATTTCTTTGTAGTGTTTCCTGGGGGGTTAAAAATTAAAAACAGGAAAATAATTGCTAGCTTCTTCAGCATTTAGTTCTCAATCAAATATCCTTTTATGATAGTAACATTTCAATTTAATTGCTTCATGAGGTTAGAAATTTCACACAATGCAACTCATGAAATACTGATTTTGTGACTTGATTTACCATTTCCCTTCCTAAATGCGTTTTATTCTTGTGGCCTCTGGATTGGAGGCATCACTGTCCACACAGGAGCCTTTCAAGTTAGAAACCTGGAAGTCATCCCTGTCCCATCTGGTTCTCCCTCTCACGTGATTCATTCGTTGGCCCCACAAATATTTATCGTGTGCTGTTTGTGCCATATACTGTTCCAGGTGATGGGTTTGGCGGTGATCAGAATCAACAACATCTCTAGTGTCACAAAGCTTGCATTCTAGAGAAGATACAATAAATAGATATGCCAGATGTTCAGTGGAGAGACGTACCCTGGAGAAAAATAAACAAGAAAAGGGGTGGAAAGCTACAGAACTTCACCCCATCCTCTTCCCTCCTTGGGGGGAGAGAAGCTATTCTTCATCATAGCTCAGAGCAGTGCAACAAGAACCTTCTTATTTCATCACATCTGCCCTCACTGATGTTTAAATAGTCTACCTAAAATGATAGACCTCTTCAATTTCCTCCTTAAATTCTTCAAAGCTTGCTGTCACCTTTAAAAAAAAAATCCTTAGCTCCTTCCCTTAGCAGTTGGCCCTCTGTGATCTTGCCACTGTATCTATTTCCAGCTTCATAGCTTCATTTTGGCCTCTCTGTTCCCAGTGTGACTTTCTAGCAATTCCTAAAATAGACTATTAGAGATGTTTTGTTTCCAGGTCTTCCCTCTTATTGCATTAATAACAGTAGCTAATATGTTGCTGTGCCCGCTGCATAGGAAAGTGTCCCTACCTCTTCACCTGCCTGATACCTCTTCGTTCTGTAATACTTTTATCCAGGAACGCTTCTGTGATTTCTCCATTTCTCCTGCTGTATTAAATGCATCTCAATTTCCTACTGTTAGAGGATTTTGTGTCTCCTTGGTGCCCACGGTTCTTGGTCACGCCGCTTTGAAGAATGAAGAGGTAGACCAGACGATGAGTGGTGGGCAGCAAAGCAAGGAGTATTGAGCAATAGTATAAAACTCCCAGAGAAGGAAGGGGGCCTGAGAGGGTTGCCCTCTGAGTTTCTAAGTTTAGGGGTTTTTATGAGCTCTTTTGTGGAACTTTCTTAAGTAATCAGGGTGTGCTGAGTCCTGCCAATCAGGGCTTTGGTCACGTATCTGTCTACCTATTAGATTAATGTCCATGTGCTGTTGGTCTTTTTTTGCTGACATCTGGGGGCTTATGTCTTAACTGCCTCTTGCCTGTGATATTGACAAATGCTTTGTGGTTAATTGTCTTATTTTAGGACGTATTACAGAAGTCATCTCTGTGAGGGCTGCAAATCAGAATGTCAGTGCGGTCCTGTCTGATCTGCAGAACAGGATGTTAGTGCTGTTTTATTTGAGCTGTCCTGACTCCGTATTTTCTTGTTGGGGACGCTGGCCCTCACTACCTAACTGTCCAACTCACTCCACACAGTAAGTTCCCATAATGCCCAATGCTTCTCTCTGCTACTTCATTTGCTATATTATATTGTAATCATCTTTTTGTGACTCTTTAATTCCCACAGGGAGATGCTTGAGAACAGGGCCATGTTTCCTTTGTTCTGTCTCCTCAGTGTCTAGCACAGTGCTTGGTCCATATGAGGTATGCAAGGCATATTTGTTAAATAAGGAAGGAAGGAATCAGTGACATTCTAAGTATCCATAATCTAGGCATTAAGAAAATTCTGAAATATAGGACTATTGAGCAGGGGGCAGAAAAGGAGAAGGAAAATATTGGGGAGCCCTGAAATAATAATAGTACCCAATAAAGCTGTGCAGTAAATACAAGAAAAATAAAAGCTATAATGCCAAGCCATTGATAGCCCTCATTTTATTGATGAATAAGAGCATACACAAGGGAAGCACTTTACAAATAAGATAATAAATATCTAAGTGATTACTTGAAAGGTAGAAACATTTAGAGGATAGCTTTATATAGAAGGCAATGCCTATGAAAAAAATGCAAAAAGTATTTGTGCAGAAGAGAACTCCAGAGCAGGACTGGAATGATAGATGGGGCCTGAATCAGATACAGTGATGTCCAGGCCACAGAGAGGCTGGGATGGGATTGTTCAGACAAGACGGACAACACTAGTAAGGGCTTGAAGAAGGAGCAAGCAGGAGCAGTGGAAGGGGAAGATTAGAAACCCAAACCGAAGACTGGATAGAAACTGGCTGCAAATAAGCCTTTCTTTTGTAACATTGTCCTGAAGAACAAACTGCAGGCATAAAGGGAACTGGGTTTCTCAAGGGAATTTGTTTTTTTAAAGATTTTATTTATTGATTTGAGAGAGAGAGAGAGAGAACACAAGTGGGGGAGAAGCAGAGGCAGAAGGAGAAGCAGGCTCCCCACTGAGCAGGGAGCCCCACGCGGGGCTGATCCCAGGAGTCCGGGATCGTGACCTGAGCAGAAGGCAGATGCTTAACCAACTGAGTCACCCAGGTTCCTCTCAAGGGAATCTATTGGGCAATGCTTCCATAGTCTTAGAGGCAACACACAAATGAAAGGGAAGCTATGTGCACATGTAACATATGCTATAGATATTCGTCCTGATTTATTTGTAAATAATACATTTATAATAAGAATAGTAATGCCTCAGTTTATAGTGCAAGTCTGGTAGGCTTCGTAATTCAGAAGCTAGTATGGTTCAAGGTAATTCAGATAAAAATTATGCACAAATATCTAGTGCTGAAGTGGTATAAATTTCATATTCATACGATTATTTCAAATAATGCTTAACCCCTAATCAGACGCTCGGCTACACTAGTGAAATAGACATGTATAGAAAAAACTGGGAACAGTGGGATGGTTAAGTAATGTATAGTGAGCAGAGAAGTGAAATCACATCCAGCAACGGAAATGAGCTACAACTACTTGTAACAAAGTGGATAACCAGCGCCCCCCCCACATTTAACCGAGTAACGTTTTAAAAAATTATTAAAGAATAAACTCAGCTCCATTTCAGCTATTTCAACGTCTGAAACAAGAAAACGCAGTAAATGTTATTTACAGATGAATAGATGAAGAAAAGTATAGAAATTATTTTTAAAAATTAGGCTACTGGTTACCTGTTGGAGGAACGAGGAGATTCAGTAATAGATTTCTGGAGAATTTAAAACGTTTCGATTACATTTTACTTTTAACTGGTGGTAGGTAAATGGTGTTTATTTTATCTTTTTTTTTTTAACTATACACTACACACACCTACTGTATATAATGTTTATATGATATATAATGTATATCACTGTCTTCATACATGTGGGACACGGTTCACAATTTTTTAAAATGATGTAACACTTTTTATCTAAAACAATTCTATGTCAGTTGGCTGGTGTGAATCAGAAGTTTCAAAGTGTGTGTTAAATACTCTAGGTCTCTGCTGGCACCCGATGGGCTAAGTGAACTGTCGCAAACCTCACAGCCTTGTTCCAGTCAGCCTGGCAATTGATATTACTCACCGCAGCTGACTTTTCCACCTGGCAATCTTGCCAATTGTTAACATGGGTGAAGTGAGCCAATTGCTTGAGGCCAGGTTTTATTAAATTTATATTGAAATTTAGCCTTGCACAGATGATTGGGGAATTAAGGAAATAAAAAGGACAAACCAAAAATACCAAAAGGAATTTCGGATATTTTGAAGCCAGTGCTTTTATTTTAAAACATAAACCTTTATTCAGAATGATTGGAAATCAAAAGCCTATTTGAGTGCACATCATTTCTGGCAATTGTATAATTCATAAATAGACAAGTGGCTTATGAAACATGGTGAAAAAAATGTACTCCCAAGGAGGTATCATCCATGCCAAGTTTACTGCTGAGATCATAAACCAGTGACAATGGGGGTTAATAATAGAAATGTTGGTAGTCCTCTACTTATAATAGAACGAACAGCACTGCTATAATTACAATTTTCTTTTTTTTTCTTGTTATATAGAAATGAATCAATATCCAAGTAGAGAGAGGATAAAAATGTCTTCAATAATTTGCACTGCTCTTCAAAAGAATTGGCTTCTTAGGTCTGCAAGTCAATTGTATCATTCAAAATTATTACAAGGCTATTTATCAAATAGTGTAAATTAAAATTTGTTTTGACCTTTTGAAGGCTATTTTATGTGATTTTCACAAGAGACCGAATAATCATGCACAATTTCCTTTTCTTTACCAAGTTATTTTAAAAAAGAATCAATATGTTATTTCAGCAGATATTTAGAAGAATCAACTCTCCATGTGATCTTTTGCTAAGTTATACTGATACCAAGACAAATTATATATGGATGTGCCTTGCCCGGCTAGTTATTAATTAGGTCCAGGGAAACATCTGATAGTGATTGTGGCAATAACTCATATACCTTACACGGACTGTTATTATTCCCAAGAAAAATAATAGCCAATCTGATTGGACATCGATAGAACTCTGTTAGGATTTACTCTATAGGATGTAAATCTGGGGATATGCAAAATGAAAACTGTGTATTTTCCACATAACCAGGACTTAAAATAAACTCATTTAGAAAGACTTGGAACATGGTCTAAGTTAAAACAATAACAAGTCTAAATTCTATGTGGTGCTTTGCTTTTTATTTTATTATCTTGATAATCTGTGTTTACAGGGGAAACCTGGCATGAAAGACTGCTAAAATTTTGTATGAAATAAATCTTTTGAGAGATGAATTATATTTTAAAACCTACTTGCAAACCTACATAATGAATTTGATTAGATGAAGTTTAAAGATGATAATAAAAGTTGAAGAGGAAGCAAATTCTGAGTTTTTGTATATTTCTGATTTTTCTTTCCCTCCAATATGTATTTCATTACCATTTTCAGATGCAGCAACCCTTTGAGAATAATGCTGATTGATGTTCTGTTTTTTTTTTTTCTGTTTAGTCCTTGATCTGATGAGCTGATTTTTTTCTTTCTCTATTCATCTGTTAGGTTTCTGCCCTTTGATTCCCCCCTCATCTTCCTCCTGCTCATTAGTTCCATTTACTATTGGCCGCCAACTCTACTCACAGGAGCCCTGGCTCCCCACTGAACAGCTTTGTGATGGAAGATGTGAGACTCATTTTCTCTGGAACTCATTTCACTAATTCCTAAAAGCCTCAGGTAAAGGAGTCTCTAAGATAAATGTGAAAAACCTCAGAAAGTCCCTAAAATTCCATTCTACTTGCAAACAATGTCATGACTACACGGCTAATAATGAGAAAAGAAAGATAGACAAATGCGCTTGGGCACCAGATACTCCGATACTCTTCTAGGTGTTTCCTGTTTCAGTTCCTTTAATCTTCCCACAACCCTATAAAATACGTACTATTTCTATTTTTGTTTTACAGATATGGAAACTGAGACCTGAAACTGTTAAGTATTTTGCTCAAGGGCTTGTCCTCTCCAGCACCCAGTCACTTAGCCATTATTTAGCTTCTCCAAATATGGGTTCATTAATTTATTAAAATATTCAATAAAATGAATGAAAAAAGCCAAAACCCTTTCCAAACCTCAATACAACTGTTTTTGTCTTCTTGAACTGCTTGTCCATATTGAATCATGAATAGTTAGAGCCTCTATCTCTTTGTAATCTAAATTGTTTTCCAGTTTTAGGTTCTCCTTCTCTGCAGATGGCATTCAGTTTTGCCAAGTCGGTCTTGGTATCTCTGTAAGTGACACATTACTATTTATGGTCTAACACAAATTTACTATCTAGCCAAATTCTCAAGTTTGACTCTGGAAAATATCAACTTCCTGCCATTCTCCTTCAGCTGCACTTTTGAAGAATTTCCTTATAAATTTGAAAGAAGTAAAGATGCCACCATCTTTTTTATTGTTATGTTAATCCCCACACATTACATCAAAGATGCCACCATCTTTTATGTGTACTTTTTTTATTCCTACCACCAAGCTAAGGTAGGGGTTCATTGTTTGTTCATTGTTTTTTATACCAAAATGCTGTTATTTAATCCTTCCTGAAATTGTTAATATTTATTTCTTTATCCCTGCTTCCAGAAATAAATCTGTTTGTTGGTTTAGTTACAAACTCTTACTCTTTGTATATATTTATACTGAACTTTAGACTTCTTTGTTCTCACACTTATATAGTTATATTAAGATTCTTATACTATTAATAGTATCCTATTAATATTATGCTTGTTCTGTTCATGCATAATATCTTGTAATTAACTTTTATGAGATTGACCCTTATCATACCCTTTGCATTTGAGGGTTCTATAGACAGGTATTGTGTCTTCCAAATTTTTATGTATTCTGTAGTAACCAGCACTGTGTTAAATGCTTATAGAATTGAGATAATTAAGATTAAAGAAGGATTATAGATCTTTCCATTTAATCTCTTCATTTTACACAAACAGAAGCTGCGGTATTGGCTATGAATTGGAAACTAGATTAGTAGCATTATTTTCCCATTCACATTTTCATTAAGAATTTACATTATTGAGAGCCTATGATATTCCAGACACTTTTAAGACATTATCTTAAATTCCACAGCTATCCATGTGGTGGTCATTTACCACTATTTGCAGATGAGAAGACTGAAGCAGGGTTTCATGGTTTGTTCATGACCACACATTTAGTGGCAAAGCTGGAATTCAAAGCCATTTGTCTGCCTCCATAACCTGGCATAACTACGTTATGCATCATACTTCCTTTCTAATATACCACAGTATTCCATTTTACTAGGAAGCCCTATGCTAGAAGTACCAAGTCATGTAAGACCACAGCGTTTGAAGCATCAGCACTTTCAAGTCATTCCATGAAGCCCAACCAAAATTTAATCATTAATTTGAAAAAAAAAAAGAGAGAGAGAGAGAAAGAGGTGAGTCCTTTCAGAACATACTCACCTGTTGAATAAAAAATACAAAGAATTTGATGCCAAGGACTTCAAATGTAGCTTTTCCAAATTTGTTCTTTTGCTAACTGGCCTGAGAGAACATGGCATAACTGTGGAAATGGAGGTATTCTGGGATAGGTGCCACGTAGGGGCAATATAAGAGAAATTAGAGAGATGAGGCCGAACAAATATCTGGGAGTTAGTCATGAAAAGCCTGGTGTTTTTTTCATGTTAGAAGATTCATGTTGTGTCAGAAGTAATGAGAAGCCTTCAGAGACCAGATTCACCTGACCATTTTCTCCAGGAAAATCTATCATCTCAGTTGCCAATGTCACAGTTCTTGCTGCCTACCGAGAATTCTAAGATGTTCCCCTGAATATAATGGATTGTTTCTCCCACGATTAGTTTATGTCACATGGCACAGGGAACAGTAAGAAGAGATTATTTAGATGGGCTTAGCTAACCTAATTACATGAACTTGTTAAATGCAGAGTTTTCTCTGGTTCGGAGTAGAAGAGGAAGTCAGAGACTGTAAACTTGAAAAGAATTTGACATCTCATTACTAACTTGAAAGTGAATGGGGCTAAGTGCAAAGAATGCAGTTGGCTTCTAGAATTTGAAAGCAATCTCTGGTTGACATCCTTCAGTCCTACAACCATAACTGAATTTGGCCAATAACCAGAAATGAGTTTGTAAGCAGATTCTTTACCAGAGCCTCTAGATGACAACTCAACCCCTATAGGGTACCCAGGGATCCCATGCCATATGTGACCTACAGAACTGTGAGCCAATACATGGATGTTGTTTAAAGACATTAAATTTCTGGTAATTTGTTATGCAGCAGCAGAAAACTGATACACCAATCTTCCTTTACTCATTGGCAGCTTCCATTTCATCTGTAATAAGAGCAAAGACTTCCATTACAATTACATTATGAATCATTTTTTTCCTTCCTCATTTTAGGAAGAGCAAATAATCTGAATGTTGGAAAACATTTCTACCTTAACTATATTTTGCATTCCTGAGAAAACTCAACTTTCCCTGCTGGTCTCTTAAGTAAAGACTATTTTTCTCTCTTATTCCACATGTAAGTCAATGCCAAAAAATTGGAGTTGATGTTCTCTTTGCTTTTCTTATGATTTCCAGACCATTGCTACCATTACTATTTCTGCTGGGGTACTTGAGGCTTCTACCGTAAGACTTTACCATCTTCTTCCCTATTATAAGCTTTCACACATTTCATTATCCATCAAATACTTGATCAATAACTTCACTATCTTCAAATATTTCCAAACCCCTCCATCATTTTTGGTGATTTGAAAATCCACAGAGATTAATATACCAACACTTTAGAAACCCAGGTCCTTGGCCTCATTCCCTCTATTTACCTTTTGCTTCATTCTGCCTAAGCAATTTATTCCCACTTTCTGATCCTGTACTTTGTCATAAACAGATACTTAACTCCTAAAATCTGCATTATGAATTTATAATTCCTAGGCCATTTGCTTAAGCACACATACCACTCTCATTCTTCTGTCTCATGAAGTTTCCAGTGCTTTCTCACCCTTTCTCATTATCCTTAGCCACTCTTGGCTCTATGTTCACCCTTATCCAGCCTAAAGTCTAAGATCTATCATTCTAACACTACCTTGTAAAGACCCTCCACTTCCTTGATTTCTCTCCCATAATTGTGCTTGTCTTGCAAAACGTCAATTGTTAAAAATGCCTATGATATCTTCTCAAAGCCTTTTTTATGCCTTCATTGGAGCAGGTAGATATTCCTGGAGAAAATCACCCAGTTGAAGCTGCCTGGTTTCATTTGAAAACTCAAAGATCAAATTGACACTCAATAATGCCCAGTTCTCTTACCATGTTTCTAGAGCAGGCTTGCTTTTCCTACTCACTAAAAGCCTGTATTGTCCCCTCTTCAAATATACCTCGTCCCCATTCATTATCAGCTGATGACTTCATTGCATATTTTATCGAGAAAATAGAAGTCATTTTAGAGGCAATGCTTCGTGTCTTCTCCACCAGATCTAAAATCTGAACTATAGTGATATCTATCTTCTTTTGTTTTCCTCTTATTTCAACTGAGGAATATCACTTTAGCCCAGGAAAAAATGCAAACTATTACCTTCCTCCTCCAACTCATAGCCCCTTTTCTTGCAGAAATTCTTGCTCCTTTAGGTTATCTCCTCTTTTGCCTTCCAATAGATCATTCCCATCAGCATATAAACATAGTCTAGAATCTCCCATCATAAATAAAAATGCATCCCTTTTCCTCACCTATAATCTCATTTCTCTGTGCCCCTTCAAAGTTAAACTTTTATAAGAATTGTGTACATTAGCTGTTTACATGTCTTCACCTCCCATACCTCAACCCACTGCAGAGTGATTTTCACCACATAATTTCACTGGAACTGCCCTTATCAAGATCACAAGGATGTTCAATGACCTACTTTAATAGACTGCTTTCTGATTTATATTTTACCCACACTTTCAGCGATCTTCACCAGCATCACCCACTCCCTCCTTCTTGAAATACTGCCTCCTTTTAACTTTCATAACAATGCTTTCCTGGTTTTCCTCAACTCAAAGACTACTCCCTATGGTCCTCTTTCTTTCTTATTCCTTTTCTTTTGCCTCTAAATGTTTGAATTACTTAGTGCTCATTACTGAGTCTTCTTATTTTTTCTACATCTTTTTCTTGGAGATTTCACCCATTTTCATAAATTTAAGTATATCTTCATACTAATGATGCCTATAATTTATTTTGGGTCTAGATTTCTGCTCTAAGGAAGACTCTCATAAAGGCAATAAATTAAATTTTAGCCCCAGGTAGATGAGTCCAAAGGAAGTGAGTATGTAATGGTGTAGCCCAAACTCCATAGATTAATGAGGACATTTAAGATAAATCAAGATCATCATGCCATGGTAATACTTAGGAGAAGATGATTGGGATTGAAATTCACAAATAACAGGGCATAGAAGAGAGACAGTGGAAAGAAACCATGAAGACTTACATGACCGTTGGAGAGATGAGAATGAACCTGCTGTGTTGGAAAATAGAAGAAACTGGCTGAAACAACTCTCGCAGAGTTTTATAAGGGAAGGTGCAGAGCTAGTGCTAAGATTGATGAACAAAGTCAGTATATTCGAAGGTGGGCTTATTACTGAGGCAAATAAGAGAGAAGAGTGGCTCAGAGGCTGTTGCACAGGGACACATTCTTGGTTTAGAGCAGTGCTGGCTGAGGATATGATGAATCATCTAACTCTCATAGAATTGTGGGCTCTGAAGTAAGATTTAGAAAGATCGGATGAGTCTGAGGGCAAAGAAAGGCTTCAATCAAACCTGGTTCTATCTACATGGTGAATCTGGAGGACTGGGAGTTTGGAGGATATAGTGGTAAAAATGCCCAAATTAGAAAGAAGAAATGATTTGTGGCTTTACATGGCTGAAGTGTTTAATCAAATAGCATATAGGCATACTGATTACTTATGAAGATACACATGAGGAAAATTCTCACAAAACCGGAGAGAAAAAACTGGAGAAAGATAAAGAAGTCAGGAGTTGCCTTCATTTGTTATGGTTTTCTTTAACTATTAGTGCAGCATTCTTAGTTCAGTATAATATGTATTTGGGACACTACCCAGATATTAATTAGATGGTGAAAGTTCCTTACCAAACAAAGAGAAGAAAGAAGAGACCCTGGACTCTGATTCTCAAGTGTGAGATACCACACACCTAAAATAGATAAACTGACATTTAGATAGCTATACTTTGAATTATAGAAGTCTGGGGGAAAAATAAGAAGTTCAGGAAACAGGAAATATGAGTGATTTTGCATTTTCTGATTTTTGCCCTTCATGTGGAACATAAATAAATCACCTTTCCCTGTTGCTATTGTAATAATTGTCTTAAGTAATAATCTCATGCATAGACAAAATTAGATACCTTGGGCCTAAAGAATTAAAACTGGCAGTATTGAAAGAATAAATTAGCTCTTAAAAACATATTTGTAATTGATAGATATATGATTCCTCCTTACATAAGCTTTCATGTTAAGATATAACTGTAGCAAATTTCTTCACATCATCTATACAATGTACCTCAATTCAATATGCTGTTCCTAAAAGCATGTTATTCACTAATTGCAAATAAGAGAAGAGCATAAAATGGAAACAGTTTTAAACAAAATACAGAAGTGTATTATGGGAACTTGAGCATTGATTTTATTTGCAAATATACTATTGTTTTTCCTTAAAGGATTTCCTTACATATTTCCTTAAAGAGTTCCATAAAAGAAAACTTAACATATCACTTTTTCCCCCCTCTCTACAGCAAAAGGATTTGAGTCTCTATGGTATATGGTCATTAACTATCTCTAACTATTGGATGCCTCAGCCTCTTCCTTAAAAGAGCATGCTCCTTCTTTTTTTTTTTTTTTAAATCTGGAAAATGAAGTTAGAATAAGGTTCTAGAGGAAACAGGTTTTGTTAAATTAGAAGACAATCTTAAAGATTAATTTTTTTCCTGAACATTTATACTATGATATGAATATTATCTTATTAGTAAAAATGAGTTTACTTTGTGATATTATTATGCTATCATTACAAGGTATATGCCAATCATATACCTTGTTTACTTGAAAAGCAACTCAGTCATTTTTTGATTTGTTTTTTATTTTTGTTTATGTTAATATGGGTTGAGTGGATTAGGTAACTTCTTTTGAAACTAGTAAACTATTCATTGGGAATCAATGCATAAAATTGTACAGTCAGTTGAGATACATGAAAAGAGAAGATAATTCATAGACTCAATAAATTTGTGTGGTAGAATAGCCAAATATTGAGGTGAAAGAAGTAGACTGTAGGAATGTTTCCTGAAAATACTGTAGGTAATGACAACTGCACAATGAACACATCTATGACTCTTTGAGTCCTTCTTAAAAACATTATTAGTTTCAGAATTAAAGAATCCAAACGAAAATTAGGACCAGTTTGGAATTCAAAACAAAACAGAACAAATATTATGGTAGAATTCCTAAGAGTAGTACAAATAAGACCATAGTTATACTTGAGAGAAAGTGTTGTATATTTGGCTAAGTATGGCTAGCAATTGCTATGTCCACAAGTTTGGAACATTGGTTAGATCTTCATCAAAATAGCGATGATACAATCACATTGGTAAGAAGTTTGAGGTGAGTCATGCCCTAACATTTCCCATTTATTAATAAAAGAAAAGAAACATGATTTGTTACCCATACAGAGAACAGATTTATATTTGAGAAAACATTCCACCAATATAGAGGAAGGGATTGAAATAAAAGAAGAGGTAAAAGATTGGAGATGAATTTGGTATCATTCAAATCAACTAATTTTTACTTAAAAAGGCATTAATTTAAATTTCAATATTGACTAAGAATAAATGTAATTGACAATTCAGTCACGTATTTGATAGCTAAAGTCCAAAACAGATTTTCAACAATCCATGTTTAAGGAAAAGACATGAGTAACGTATCTGTCATTGTTTCTTTGGTGCTTGTTTTGTCACATTCATAAAAGGGCAAAGTATCCCTATTTATTTAGATTCTTTTTCTTCCCAAGTCATTTTTTTCATAAAATATCTTTATATTAAAAGATAACTAAAATTGGAAAAAACACATTGAGTACATAATAATTTTAGAAAATACTATTTATCTTTTTCTGACTGTCTTAAAAATGAATTCTACTCTACAAAGGAGGACAGAAACACAAGAAAAAACATTATAACTATGTTTAGCAAGGAATGATATATCTTTCTATTTTCAGAAACAGACTCAATCTTCTCTTTTCCCAGATTAAAAATTAAACTTTTTCATTTTTATGACCCTGCATATTATTGATTTTAGAGTCTTTTAAAATAGTATGCAATATTAATGAAAGTTTTTACTTTTTATATTTGAAATTGTGTCTTCAGTTACAAAGTATGATATTATTTTACAAGGTGTAGTTGTCATAAGTATGGATATTAATATTTTGCCCCTGATTTTTGAGGGTATAATTTTTAGCTGTCCCAAAGGAAGAGCATTTTTTAGAATACCTTATTGTTAATGCTTTGTATGTATGTTGATTAATAAATTAATATGCCAAATTCATAGACTCAAAATTTTCTAGAAATATGATTTTAGCATAAATTATATAATCAAAATTTTTCTTTTCATCCAGAAAAAAATGTCTAGAAAAGAGGTGTGGTGTAGAGGAAAAAAAGAATTTGCTTTTTTATCCAACTCCAGCTTTTACCAAATGTGTATGCAGATGCATTAGCTAAGATGAGGTCAACCTATAAACCAAAATGCCAACCTATTAATTTACAGGTGGAGTCAAAGTTATCCTATCTGCAGAAAATCAGCATCCCTCCATTTGTTGGAATGCATGTCACAATCCACATGATAACTTCCAGTTATGCTTGTGAATTTGGAATTAGGGCAAAGAAAGTTGGGTCATTCCAATGTTGGTTTTTATAAAGCCATAGTGATCTGTTGTCCTTCTTTACTGTGGGAATTTTTTTATTTGAATGACTCATGATGCTCATCTAAGATCTGAGATCACTTCTCACATGAGTTGTTTGTGTTCTCCAACACTTGTATTTCTGGATTTCTTATCCTTGGAATTTGCAATTATTACTTTGCTTGGATCTTTTTCCTCATGGCACAATATAATTTCCCAAATTGCAAATTATTTTCTATTTGTTATATTTTTTAGGCATTGTCGATGTCACTCAGGGCAACATTTCTGTTTTAGGAGTAAGCTTGATTCAAATCACAAAGTAAGGTGCTACAGCTCATCCTAGCTGTGATGTGTTGATATGAATGTGGAACAAAAAAGAATAAAGTCTAAGCTAGGCAGTGAGGCAGGAAGAGGATAGTTATTTAAAATTGTTGTTAATTCTCAGATATATTGCAGTCATTCCCCTTAAATTCTTTCTGAAAAGAAAACTAACAGCTTTATATCTCAGAGCAATAAAACAATATACAAATGTAGTATCAGAGCCACTCTATGTAATCCCTAAAATTTTCATTACAGAAGAATGGAAAAGATAATCCACAGATGAAAAGAATATATATTACTATATTTTAAAAGTTAGATAAGATTAGATCACAGAATTGTAAACACAACAATTATGCTAATGTTAGTTAATACATTTATTCACAATCTACAATGAAATTAATCAAGCATCTATTTCATCCTTTTCTTTCATTTATGGCATTGCCCTTCAAAACCTGACAACATCTTCGTGCTGCTTTCATACTTTTCCAGACCCTTAGTTATATCCACCCCGTGTCTCTTTCCCTTAAGTCTTGTGCCACTTTAGTCTTATCTGTTCCCCAGGATGAGTCTGTTGTACATGTCACATGGCTTTCTTCTCTCACCAGAATGCATTCAAGCTGAGGCGCTAGCATCATAGATCAAAATGTAAGGTTGAAATTTAAGTAAGAAGTGAAGCTAATTATATAGAATTGTGATACAGTAACTATGCAGGTGGTAATTGAAGCAGTGAGTCTTACTCATAGCCTAAGATAAAAAACAGAGATGAACCTACAAGTAAAGATGGGGCTTTGCATAATATCTACATTTATGGGTATATTTAGAGTTTTTTCTAAAAGGATCCTGAAGGAATTTTTGCTAAGAGAAGAAGGATATGAGCTAAGTTCATTTTCTAGCTAAGGAAAAAAAATATTTTAGGAAGATTTATTCCAGTAGCCCAATGAATTTAGGGAACAATATGCAACCACCATGGTAGTCAAAGAAAGATAAATGAAATCATATAATAGAATGACTTACATATTGAATTATTATTTTTAAATGAGACTTCCTAATGTTGGCAAAAGGGCATAAAAATATTTGTTAGAATAATCACCAAGGACTATATTTAAAAAAAAACATATGTTAATATCTTTGAAGAATTCATATTCTTTGGTCCGATCTAAAGGAACACATTTTTAAAGAAATTATTATTGAAGTTATTCAAGGTAGCATTATTAAAAATAGTCCTACACTGAAACAATCTAAAATTTCAACAAAAAGGAAGTTTTAAAAAAAAGTGCTGCTATAATGGTATCTTACATCATGTAAAACTATATTTAAAGTAACAACAAAAAAGTTGTTGAAATATAATCCTTGATTGTTACAGCAAATCACATGAGCAGAAAGATTGGAACCCATAAAAATGCAACATCTGCCACCTCCCCTAGGTCTTCCTTGCCGCCTGGCAGTGGTACGTCTCTTTCCTGTTATCATCAGCAAGGATTTCAAAATTCTCAAACCTCCTCATAACTCTGACCTACAACCTCTCAGATCCTTCTTACAGAATTTGCCTTCTATTTCACAAAGTAAAGAGAAGCTGCCAGATTCGTCCATTTCTTTTCCTAAAACGTTCATAATTTTTCAACAGCTGTCATGGTTTCTTTTCTCCTTCTCTGCAGTTGGCATAGAAAAGGCCCTCATTGTCCTGTGCTCTGAATCTTACCACTTTCTGTGTCTTTAGGATCCTCACTTCTCTTTTCTCTAGCCCTCTTCCTTCCATTTTTTTTCTCTGATAACCTAATTCAATCAACTTTAAGAACACTCATCTCTCTAGCTTTAAACCATGGCAATAAAGTAAATGTTACACATATTAATGGTAAATGTTTAACAGTCACTTCATTGAAGTAAAGAAAAGCCCCAAACTGTAGTATCTGCCAATTTCCACGTGAGAAAACAGCATGACTAATTTCAAGCTACCAATGTGCTGCCACTGAATATGGCATCTCTTGAGTTTGTAAACTGGTTCAGGTATTCGGCTATTTCAAATCAAGTTTTTCTCCATCTTGGCTGCATACTGGAATAACCTAAGAATCTTTACATATATGTGTATTTACACACACACACACGGACACACACACACATTATTTCCAGAGTTTAACTGGTCTGGCTTCCAAACATTGATATCTTATGAAACATCCACAAGTCTTTTAATGCACATCTGAGGTTAAAATCAACTCTTGCACCTGGGTGAGCTTTTTAAAATCAAATCTGATCATGAGCCTTAACCATCCCCACCCTTACACACAATTAAATCAATTAATTGATTTCAAAATGATAGCCAAATTCTTAACAAAATTTGTAATGCTCATATGACCTAGCCTTACTTTTTTTCTTATGCCTAGAGTATTCCTTCCTTCCTTTTGCCTGGTAAACTTCCCTTAAATCTAAATTTAGGTAGCACTTCTTCTTGGAAGCCTTCCTGCATCAATCAAGTGTAGATTTGGTTCTTTTCTTATTTGTATCATACCACTTTCTGTCTTTACTAACTCCATGAAGATCATGATCAGGTATGTCTTATTATCATTGTATCCCCAAAGTCTAGAACCAAGTTTTGTTTTTTTTTTTGTTTTTGTTTTTTGTTTTTATTTTTATTTTTTAATTTAATTTTATTTTTTATTCTTATGTTAATCCCCATACATTACATCATTAGTTTTAGATGAAGTGTTCCATGATTCATTGTTTGTGCACAACACTCAGTGCTCCATGCAGAATGTGCCCTCCTCAATACCCACCACCAGGCTAACCCATCCTCCCACCCCCCTCCCCTCCAGAACCCTGTAGAACCAAGTTTTAAAATAAAATTTCAATAACGTATTTTGAATGAAAGAACAAGTCTTAATTTACCATTTCTTTATTACTGTAAAGTGCTTATTTCAACATAGTATAATATAAAAAATTTAGAAAACTTAGGAAGTCGGAAAGAAGGTCACTCATAGATCTATCTTTTCCAAATCTATCTACTGGTAAAAATATATTAATATATATATTTTAATCTTTCTCTAAGCATAATGTAATATATCTAATACATGTTACCAAGGATTATCATCAATACTTAGAGCAAGTCTATGTTGACTTCTACCTTTATAAAAAGTAAATCACTAGAATGTAATATGTATATTAAATCTCCCCTACTCCCACTCTATGCTTCTTTGCTTTTGAAAATTAATGTAACCTAAAAATAAAAAATATCATATGATCCAGTAATTCCACTACTGGATCTTTACCCAAAGAAAATGAAAACACTAATTTGAAAAGATGTATACACCTCTATGTTTATTGCAGCATTATTTACAGTAGACAAGATATGGAGGCAACCTAAGTGTTCATTGATAGATTAATGGCTTAAGAAGACATGGAATATATATACAATGGAATATTACTCAGCCATAAAAAAGAATGAAATCTTGCTATTTGCAACAACATGATGGACCTAAAGGGTACTATGGTAAGTGAAGTAAGTTAGACAGAGAAAGACAAATACCATATGATCTCACTTATATGTGGAATCTAAAAAACAAAACAAATGAACAAATGAACAAACAGATAAAAAACAGAAACAGACACAGAACAGAGAACAAACTGGTGGTTGCCAGAGGGGAGTGGGGAGGGGGCAGATGGGCAAAATAGGTGAAAGGAAATAAGAGGTACAAATTTTCCCTTTGTAAAATAAATCACAGAGATGAAAAGTACAACATAGGGAATATAGAAGAAGAAGAAGGAGGAGGAGGAGGAGGAGGAGGAGGACGAGGAGGAGACAATGATGGACGAGGAGAAAATTAATGTGATCTAGTAGAAAAAACTGAGTTCAAATGTGGCTCAACCTCTTCTGAGGTGTTATTTAATATTGCTGAACTTTTCCCAACTGTAAAATGGGATTAATAATACATACTTTAAAAGGTCATTATGAGGATTACAAGAAATGATGACCGTGTAACATATAGTTTTATAGTTCAATAATGTTGAATGCTATAGGGTCCCTGGGAGAATCAGGATTGAGAAAAACATTGGGTTAGGCAGAAGGAGGATCAATTCCTTCAGCTGTTCTTGGTGTGGGGGTCAAAGCCAGATTGCAAGGACTTAAAAAGTAACTGCAGGCCATGAAAGCTGACCACCCCTCAAAGCACTTTGACAAAGAAAGGAGAGAAATATGTGGCATCTAGAGGGGGCAGCAGAGTCAAGTGAAAGCTTTTCAAGTTAAGTGACTGCAAAGAAGTCCAAGGAAGGAAGAGTATGAAGGTGGAAGAGCAACACTTCAAGTGGGAGGCAAGTACTCACGAGCTGAGAAGGTCTAGATGCAGGTACAGGTGTCAGACTTACTGCCCGCACCATCATTAAAAGGGTACCTTTTCCTTTGGACTTGAGGAAGTAGATTAAAATGAGTACAAGTGATATTTTTAAGACTTACATTTCTTTTCAGGGAGAGAGAGAATTCTATAAAAATGTACCACAAGGGAATGTTGACTGTTGAAAGGAATTTGAAAGAATATATGCCAATGTTTCCAGTGACTGGCAGTCAGCCACTACATTATCTTTGCATTTTTGATCATTGGTCAAGTTTGAGCACAGAAATAGTTGAAAGCCAGATTTCAAATAACTGGTTATATTCACCTCAAAATCATTGTTATTTTTGTGTAAAACAAGTTTAAAAGAAACCAAGAACTAATTTATTTTAAAGAATTTGATGCATGGTGCCTGGGTGGCTCAGATGGTTAAGCACCTGCCTTTTGACTCAGATCACGATCCCAGAGTTCTGGGATTGAGCCCCAACTCAGACTTCCTGCTCAGCTGGGAGTCTGCTTCTCCCTCTACCACTGCCCCTCTCCCTCCTCCTGCTTGTGCTCTCTCTCTGTCTCAAATAAATAAATAAAATCTTTAAAAAAAAAAGAATTTGATGCAATGGAGACCTGTGACATGTCATACTTCAAAGAAGATACTAAGTATTTTGGTGGCTTTTTTCTTCACTCAGCTTGTCTTCTGGGCCAAGTGGACAAAATTTCGGTTCTCACAGAGTTTACTTTTCAACTAGAGAGTCTGACAGGATAGAAGTAAATAAGTAACTGCACAATATCATATTGTGATAAGTGCCCTGAGAAAAGCAAAACTGGTGAATGCAGCACAGGGTTGGGGGTAGGGGGCAGGTTGCATTATTTTAGTCAGTATGGTCCTAAAGGTCCTCTCTGATGAGCTGACATTTGAGATGAGACCTAACTGGCAGGAAGCAGAGCCATGTGGAGGTCTGAGTACTATAGTTTAAGAGTTCAGCCAATTTTCCTGTCTTAAAGTGGAAAAGTGGTACATGAAAGGAAGATCAGTGTTGTTGAAAGTCAAGATGGTAAATGAAAACAAGGGAGGGAGGAACAAAGTGGGTCTGAAAATTAGCCAGGGTGGCTTGCAGACCATGGTAAGGAGTTTGGATTGATTGCTATTGTAGTAAGATCTTCTTGTAGAGTTAATCAGAAATAAGATCTTGGGGTGCCGGGGTGGCTCTGTGGGTTGAGTGTCAGACTCTTGGTTTCAGCTCAGGTCATGGTCTTGGTGTTGTGGGATGGAGCCCTGTATGGAGCCCTGTGCTCAGCATGAAGTCTGCTTGAGATTCTCTCTCTCCCTCTCCCTCTACCCCCCTCCTGCTCTTTCCCTCTCTCTTTCTCTCTCTCTAAAATAAATAAATATAGGGGCACCTGGGTGGCTCAGTCGTTAAGCGTCTGCCTTCGGCTCGGGTCATGGTCCCGGGGTCTTGGGATCAAGCCCTGCATCGGGCTCTCTGCTCCGTGGGAAATTCTGGACATTGTGTGAAGAATAAATAATATTTTGAGTATATTATTACTTATTACTACCGGTTATAAGACCTTGAAAAGGTCAATTCATTGATGGCCTGTTCAGAGAAGACTCTTAACATGATTTTGATGAAAATGGTCTTAAGAATTCTCTAGCATTTCTTTAATACCTTTATTTTACAGATAAGGAATGGTCCCTAGGTAATTAATATACCCAAGATCATCCAGCCAGTTACTGGCTGAGCCAGGATTAGAATATGATTCCCTATCTGTTTTTCTTTCCATGGTGCCTCACTTTTTCCCTTAGTTTTGCCACATTTCATATACATAAAGCCCTCCCTAGATGTAGCATCATGGAAAGGATGAAACTTGGGATCATTTCAGTGACTCTCCCAGAAAGCACAGAGAGTGTTGCTTGAAGTTTGCTCTACAGACCATCTGTAGCAGAATCACCTGGGTTATCTGTTACAGATGCAGCTACTGATGCAGAATCTTTAGGAATGGGACCTAGTTATTGTACCCTGAAGAAAGAAAAACTGAAAAAGTCCAGGATCTGTCCAGTTTTCAAGATGGAGCACCAGACATTTATACTCAGCTTCAAGCAACTATGATTAAGCATTCTGCACCAGATATTTTTCCAATATATGAAAAAAAAATCCACTTCATTTCATTTCATTTCTATTCCTAGCCCACCCCCTACAGATTTAACAGACAGTCTTAAAAAACCAGAAGCCATCTTGTGAATGAAAATAGCCCCAATCCTTATATATTTCTATGGGTAAACCCATAAATTTAAGACAGTGGATAATCTGATTACCAATAACCTGGTATTATTCAAATAACAGGGATTTAGATGTAGTATATACTAATTAGGAAGGAAGGAAAATGTACAATATGTTTTAGAAAGGTTTTCATAAAAAATGGTTATTTAAGTAGGGTTTTGGTATATAGAAAATGTATTTATATGAAACATCCCATGTGCCTGAGAATGTATAAATAAAGGGTCATTGATAATGCTTGTTTTTTTGACATTGAAAAACATTCCTAGTTGAACTATATTTGTTGATCACCTTCTATCATTTTCTTATTTGTGAGTAAGGAATTGTGCTACATACATTTTAAAGTTTAAGTTTTGCACTTGCTTCCCAAACCAGTAGCTAGTCGCGAAGTGACCTTGAGGATGGGGTAGCTAACTTTGGAGCAGAGGCTCCTGGAGGACAATAATATAGTAACAGCAGAAATGGCTGCTACTTGTTGAAGTTTTACTTCATGCTAGATGCATGGTAAAAACTTTATATGCATTATCTTATTCAATCCTCTCAAAAACCTGCCAAGTAGGTATTATAATATCCATTTTATAAACCAACAAAACAAAACAAAACAAAAAAACCAACCCAACCAAAACCAAAAACAGCAACAATAAAAAACATTACTATTTTATTTAACATTCTTTCCTATTGGACATATAATATCAAGCTCCTGATAAGTAGAGACATTGTCCCAGGTCTCTGGGCAAGGACTTGATGTATGAGTTTTGTAAAGGATGTGAAGACCTCTGACCCAGTGGTTACAACTAAAAGCACCATGGCCATTGGAAAAATTTTGTCTTGGAAAAAATAAAAACATGAAGAACATGAGATTTCTCTGTTGGCACCTTATCTTGGTTTTTGTAATCTAACTCTAATATTTTTCACATTGTTGCTGTAACAAAATGTAACTCTAATTTCAAGAATATGACATAGAAAAGACTAAAATAGAAAAAATCCAGTATAGTGTTTTGTATTAGCTTTAAGCATTATTAATCATCTATGTAAACCTTTTCTTAATTGGGTACAGTGCTCACAGTACTTACAGGATGTTTTATCTCCCCCCCGTGCAATCTACATATTAAGTTAATTTAAAACTTACTTAACTTACAATTTTCAATTTGTTTTGCTTTTTTTAAATTTGCTTTTGATTTATTTTAATTTAATAAAAAATTTTAAATTTACTTAACATACTACTCAGATCCTTACTAAAAGCAAACCTGATGCATGAAGTTTAGAATGAGAAGGTCCAACATAAATCTAATGTGCACTCCAGGGGAGAGACTAGAAAGATTGGGACAAATAAAGATAAAAGAGGAAAAAAGGAAAAGAGAAACACACATAAAAATATAGCAGGAATAAGTAAAAATATATATTAATGATTATAAAACCATGAATAGATTAACTCTACAATTTTTTAAAAAGATTTTATTTATTTATTTGACAGAGAGAGACACAGCAAGAGAGGGAACACAAGCAGGGGGCGTGGGAGAGGGAGAAGCAGGCTTCCCGCGGAGCAGGGAGCCCGATGCGGGGCTCGATCCCAGGACCTGGAATCATGACCTGAGCCGAAGACAGACGCTTAACGACTGAGCCACCCAGGTGCCCCAGATTAACTCTACAATTAAAAGGTAAGAGTAGGATTGGAATTTTTCAAAATGTAGTAGTTAATTGCAAAAAGCCTCCTGTCTGTGCTATTCTTGCCAAAAATGCATCACTCATGGTGAAATAGTAAACATATTTAAATTAAATATCTTATATTAAGATAAAGTAACTCACCTTAAAGTATTCACCTGTATTCTCTGAAAACATCAAAATAATATAAGGCAAGAAGACTAAGAAGCCATGTCAAATTGAAAGAAATTGAAGAAAGCTATGTGATAACTAAATTCAACATATGATTCTGGATTGGATCTGGGCTTGTAAGGGCATTATGAGGGCAGTAGGCAAAATGGAATGGCATTTGTGAATTAGATGATGATATTAGGTCTATGCTAATTTCTCGATTTTGATGGTTATACTGTGGTTATGTAGAAGGCAATTCTTGTTTTTAGGCAATACACACTACAGTGTTAAGAAGTAATGGACTCTCATGTCCTTAACTTGTTCTCAAGTAATTAAGAAATGTTACCATTTGGCAAAATGATGTGAAAATCATACAGGAGATCTTTGTACAATTTTCACAATTTTAATGTAAATTGACATCATTTGAAAGTAAACGGTTAAAAAAGAGAACCTGTCATCAAAATTCACAACTTTAATAGATGAAAATCTTACGATCATATTAAAGTTGTAGTTCAAAAATCTCTTTACCTATGGGAGTTGCTTGATGAAATAAAAGGGTTGAATGTAATCATGTCTAGGACTCACTTTCAAAAGGTACATCAATATACATATATATATACACACACACACTTATAAGTAAATACATAGATTGGAGAAAGAGAAAAAAAAGCAAAAGCAAAGTAAACGATTGGACTTTTGGGTATTCCTTGAGCTAACCTGTTTTATGTCAGGCTCCCTAGAAGGATTTGAGGCAACAGTGTAGTAGGTTCTCTACAGCTGGAAAAGATTGTAAGAGACAGAAGGATGCAGTACAGTGAGGGGTAAGGAGCTGAGCAAAGATGAGATCTCAGATCAAACCATCTTTGATGGCCCACTGGGGAAGTTCTGGAGCATATATCACAGTTCAGAACTGTCCACCTTGAGGCAAGGCAACTGACCTTTCATAGCCTAAAACATGCGGACATTGGCTATTGGAAATATGAGAAATGGGTGGGGTTAGGGGTGAAGGGCAGAGGGAGGAGGTACGTCGCCTTTCTGCAGAGGCACTTCTGCAAGCATTTCTGTGGAGAAAGGGGCAGCTGTGCTCCACTAACAGCCAACACTTGCTGTAGCTGAGCATAGTTGCTCCAGTCTAATAAAGGGAAATGGTAGACACTGATAACCGATAGTACATAGTCTTTCATCTTTTCTGCATCTCTGAAATTTTTAGTAAGAAGAAATTGTAGAAAAATCATAAAATCTTCTTTGTAAACACAAAGAAATCAATTAATAAAATTCAACATCAATTTTGTAAAATATTACTAACTTACGAGCAAGTTAATAATTGAAGTACTTCTTTAAGTAGGTAAAAAGTATCTTACCAAAAAACCTTCACCAGACTTCACAATTATGGCAAAACTTTGGACACATCTTCATTAAAGTCAGAAACAGGAAGAAAAGAGCCACAAAATGGCTGCTATTCACCATTAAAACAGGATCTATCCAAAGATGAAGAGAAGATAAGAAAATAACATATATAAGTTTTGGATAGAAAGAAGCAAAGCTGTTATTTGCTTTACTATAATTTTCTAGCATAGAACATCTAAAATAATCCATAAGCTGATAAAACAAGATCACTATAGAGCAACAGAACCCAAAATGTTCTTATGTTACAGCAATAACTAATAGAAAAATGCAATTAAGAAAGACTTTCAGGTGCCTGGGTGGCTCAGTTAGTTAAGCGACAGTCTTCGGCTCGGGTCATGAGCCCAGAGTCCTGGGATCGAGTCCCACATTGGGCTCCCTGCTCAGCGGGGAGTCTGCTTCTTCCTCTGACCCTACCCCCTCTTGTGCTCTCTCTCTCTCAAATAAATAAATAAAATCTTAAAAAATAAAAAATAAAAAAGACTTTCTATTCAGAATAGCAACACAACTTGTATGGCTCCTTGGATTAAATATACTAAAAGAAGCCCATAAACTATACTGACAAAATGGCAACATGTTATCGAAGGAAATAAAGTAGATTTGAATAAACAGAAAGAGACAAACTACTTTCATTGGCAGAGTTCTCAACATATTACAAATGTTCAATACAACTTTTATCAAGACCGTAATGTGATTGTTACTGAAACTGAACAAATGAATTCTAAAATTCACATTAAAGGGTAAACAGCCAAGATAACCAAGACAATTCTAAAAAAGGAAGAAAAAAGACAGGAGATCCATTATATAAATATTAAGACTTGTTATAAATTCATAATTAAAACAATGTGTTTGATACTGGGACAGATAAAAAGATCTATAAAAGAGTCAAGTCCAGAAGAGTCTCAAGCATATATGAGAACTTGTATAACATAGAAGTCGAAACACAATTCTGTGGGGAAAAGATGGACTAGTCAATAAATAATCTTGCAACAATTGGCTTTCTCCATGGGAAAGAGTAAATTTGATCTTTACATAAACCCGTAAAATAAAATAAATTCCAGATGGGCTAAATTTCAAAATGTGGAAAAGAATTTTAAAAAATTGGATGACTATTTGGAAGAACATCTTCTGAAAGTTGGGGTAAGAAAGGATTTCTTAAGAAATACACAAGGGGATGACTCATACTTAAATACATTATTATATTTGCTTATATAGAAATTTGAAGCTCTGTATGACAAATAACACTATAAGCAAAATTAAAAACAAATCACATTTGGAGAGGTTTTATAAAGGTTATTATGACAAATCCCTGACAATCAGCAAAAAAGAAAGTAAGGGGTAGAGTGGAAGGGAGGGATGGGGGAGGGAGGGAGAAAGTAAAAGAAAAGTAAAAGAGAAGGAAGAAAGAGGTAAGAAAAAAGGGAGAGAAGGAGGAAAGGAAGGTAAAAGAGAAGGAAGAAAGAGGGAAGTAAGAAGGAAGGGAGGGAGGAAGGAAGGAAAGAGAAAAAGGAAGGAAGAAAGCAAGCAAGCAAGCATCCTCAGAGAAAAATGAGCAAAGATCCTAAAAAGAATAATTCAAGAGAGAAAAATCTGAGTGATCAACAAAGAAATGAAAGATACTGAACCTTACTAACAATAATCAGGGGACTGCAAAGGAAAACTATACTGCAATTTCATACTCAGTGTATCAGCAAAAATAAATAAACTTGACAAAGCCAAGCACTGATAGGGGTATGGAACTATGGAAACATGCATTCTTGGGGCACCTGGGTGGCTCAGTCATTAAGCGTCTGCCTTCGGCTCAGGTCATGATCCCAGGGTCCTGGGATAGAGCCCCCCATCTGGCTCCCTGCTCCGTGGGAAGCCCACTTCCCCCTCTCCCACTCCCCCTGCTTGTGTTCCCTCTCTCGCTGTGTCTCTCTCTCTCTCTGTCAAATAAATAAATCAAATATTAAAAAAAAAAAAAAGAAACATGCATTCTTCACTGATGGGATATACACTGGTGCAACCACTTTAGAAAATATCTTGACAAGATCTGTTGAAACCAAGTATGTGCTTACCTTATGGCCCAGCAAGTAAACATACTCTTAAATGTGTGAACCAGAATATTCTTTGCAGCATTATTTGTTACGGAGAAACAATGACAAAATACATATGCATCAATAGGAACATGGGTAAATAAATTGTGATATATTCATACCACGGACATCAGTTACAATCTAATTTATATACATCAAAACACTTACAAAAATACATGGTTAGGCAATTTGCCGAATTATATGATGGCATTTCTGTAAAAGTTTTCAAAACAAACAAAGCAATACAATATATTATTAATGGAGACACACATACATATGTATGTAAAACATTAGAACATAGATTAGAAGAAATCAAATCAATATCTTGACATTGGCTTGGGAAGGGAAAGAGTGGGTAATGAATTTAAGGACAGGAACAAAGGAAACCTTCAGTTACACTACATTGTTCTATATGAAATAGAACCTCCAGTGTATATATGTGTATACGTATATGCATCTGCATGTGTCTGTTGTATGTCTGATTCTCTCTATATAATCTGAGTTAAAGATGACAAAAAATTAACATTTGCCATATTGTGTGAGAGTGTTTTCACATCAAATTGTGCATTTTTCTGCTTTTTAATGTTAAAAAATAAAAACCCAATTAAATCTGATCCTGAGTTATGATAACCTGAGGCCAAAGGACTACCAGAGGCATTCAAATCCTAAGAGGGAGGCTGCAAAACACATGCATCGAAATGGTAATTTCTCTACTCCCTCAAAAGGTCCAGCTGTGCTGCTAGTGAACGTCTGGCTCAAACAGACTCTGGAGTGTTTTCTTGGAGGAAGCATTTGAGGATGCAGAAGCTGAGCGACAGCCAAGAAGTTCTGGGAAAATGAGGCTCAAGAAGGTGGTAGGTGGTATTTGAAAGTGAGTTTTCATGTGGCCAAGAAAGGTCAGCAAAGCAAAATAAACAAACAAAACCCTGAAAGGCTGAATCCAGAATAAATATTTCATATTTGCAGGGGCCACTAGGGTACTGCATTTTTTTATTTTAGTCCAGTCTCTCTCTCTCTCTGTGTCTTCCTCTCTGTTCTTCTCTCTCTCTCTGCCTCCTCCTTATTCTCCCTCCTCTCTCTTTCTCTCCTTTAGATTTTATCTATTCATTTGAGAGAGAGAGCATGCACAAGAGAGAGAGCACGAGGGGGCGGGGCAGGGGCAGAGAGGGAGGGAAAAGCAGACTCCCTGCTGAGCACAGAGCCTGACCTTGTGCTGCATCCCAGGACCCTGAGATTATGACCTGAGCCAAAGGCAGGCATTTAACCAACTCAGCCACCCAGGCACCCTCCTCTCTCTTTTCTTTTAAAGAAACCAAGAGAACATAGAAGTTATGATGTGAGACAAGGTCACACAATGAATTTATGGTTCATATTTTGATGTTTGTACTTTCCAAAATATCCCCTTCCTCTTACCATCCCATTTACTCTTACTACGCTTTCTTGCTCTGAACTAAATAAAAAACTTAGTGTTTCCAAATTTTTGAAACTTTAAGACAAAGTAAACTTGGTTTTGTGCCTTAAAAATATCATTCAATATTTCCATGGAATTCAAGAAAATTATTTATAAGTAAAAATGCAAGAATTGCCCCAACTTTAGATATAATATACTGTACTAAGTTTAACACATTCCTTTTTTGAAATGTAAAATGGTGTATACTTTTTTCTATTTCCATCCCTAAGATGTTGAAAACTTCCTTTAAAAATCACTAGCAGGGGCCCCTGGGTGGCTTAGTCATTAAGCATCTGCCTTCGGCTCAGGTCATGATCCCAGGGTCCTGGGATCAAGCCCCGCATTGGGCTCCTTGGCTCAGCAGGAAGCCAGCTTCTCCCTCTCTCACTCCCCTTGCTTGTGTTCCTTCTCTCACTGTGTCTCTCTCTGTCAAATAAATAAATAAAATCATAAATAAATAAATAAATAAATAAATTAATTAATACATATCACTAGCAATCTATAGTCAAAGTGACAGAAAATATTTTTGCTTTAGGTAGAGAATTTTGCTATATCCATCTCTGAAGATACATTTAAAAGTTCTTCTTTTTGTATAGTTGTTGAAAAGAACTTTTAAAATACAGTTAAGCATAAATAAAATAATTTAAATACCTTATAATTCCACCATCATAGAAAAGTTCATATATTAACTTCCAACAGATTTATTTTCCTTTATGACTTAAAGAAAGAGCTGAGTTAATGACAAATTTTAACTGACTATGACCTTTGTGTTATCAAAGATTGTTTTTGACCCATGAGGACACTTCTGGGTCTACCTTATTATCTTCTTGGTTCTAGGAGCTTAGAATTTCAGAAGGAGATTTTAAGAGAACTATTACTCTTTGTGAAGCTCAAGTTTTCCAACTGAAATGGATAAGGAAAATTCTCATCCTGGCTCTTTTTGCAACAGGCAGCTAATGAGCATCTCTTGGATTGATTCTTCTCATCCTAGATTCATCTGTAGTATCTTCTGTGCTATCAATTATTCATTGTCATAGTGATATCCACACCATTTCTCTACCTACTACATCTCACTAGAAGTGATTACTCTAGTGCCAGGATTCCTCTGCCCTTTAAAATACATGGTTGCAATTTTCAGACTGAAAGGATAGATCACAGTTTGCAAATTCTAGAATAAACAGATATGTAGAATACACCTGCCAATAAGAATAAAACTGTTTTTTCTACTTTCTAATGAAAACACTTACAAGCAAGAAATATATTTGGAAATCTGCCATTGGACTCAACTAAACATATATATACACACACACACAGAGCCAACTTTTTACTCTGTGTGACTTAGGATAAAAATATTTGCTTACTTACTACACTAGCCTGAGATAGAATGATTCCTTTGATTACATTTATTAAAATATGAAATAAAATGTTAATCCTTTATAATTTATTCTAAATTTTCTGGAATAGCTGATAGTAACAACCTATGCAAGTCCTTTAATTCATTCAGAATATAAATCTATGTTACTGTCTGTAAAAGATTAGTCAATGAAGTTTCAGTACTATAAACAGATATTTAGTGGAGTTTAAAATTCCCAATAAAGCAAGATTTTCCCCCCACAAATTAAATAAACAGGTTGGTTTGATAATGATTCTCATGAAAAGAAGTATCAGTAGTGTTTGTCATTCTCTATCATTTAAGCTTCAGAAACACCAAGTGGTGGAGCTGAAACTGAAACCTGGGTATATTTGACCTTAAAATCTATGTTCTTTCATTACTGGAAGGCTGAGGAAGGGAAGAGGGATCCCTCAGGGTAAAGAGAATGATGTTAGCAAAGTCTTGGAGACCTGAAACTATCATGTGTGCAAGGAAACACAAGTAGTTAGCACATGGTTGAAAGTTTTATTCCTCAGGGAGCCAGCAATAGATAAACTGGTTATTGAAAAGAACAGTAAAAGAAGAGAATGAAATGATAATCAGTGCCTGGGGTCAGGTGTGGGTGATAGGACACTGGAAATGCCAACCTTGAAGAGAAGGAATTTCAGAGAAGGAGCAATCCAATGGAAGTGTCAAGCCATGAGCTATAATAAATTCGGTTGGAGAAATGATGCTAATTGTGTGGATATGTCCAAGGAGAAGTTGGATGTGTGCCTGCTGCTTAGGGAAAGTGGGCTGGAATTTTATAAAGCCACAAAAAGGGATAAAATTGACAGAGTAGACCGTGTAAGCAGAAAAGTGATCCCAGGAACACATTTACTATGGAGGTGAAGGAAGGAGCACTATTAGGAACAAATTAGACTAGAAAAAGTCAGAAAACAAAAGAAGGCTGTGTTTTGGAAATAGAGTAAAGAATATGATTTCAGTAAATAGAACTAGTAAGACTTATTTGGGGATACCAGTTCCATATAGTAGACTTATTTATACACCTATTTATTAGCTTGGCATTCTAATTGTGCTGAGATAAAGAATAATATTAATAAGATATGCATCCTGTGTGAATGGCAGGCATGTAAATACAAACAAATGGTGATAAATGCAATAATAGAAATACAGGTGCTATCCAGTAGGAACTCAGAGGAGTTTATTAGTTGATAGTTCACGTATTGCTAATTGATTCAAGAATGGATTTAAAGTGGCTCACAATAATGCAGAATAAAAGAAAAAATGAATAAAGTGAATTCAGACTAAAAAAAAAAGTTGGAATAGATAATTTGAAGTCAACAGCAAATGGATATACAGAATGCATAGGTAAGGTCTAGAAAAGGCTAGAACAGTCCACTAGTTGGCCTCTAGTGTGTCTGGAAGGGAGACAAAAATGAGAACATAGTCAGAGGAAGAGCAAGATGGCAGAGGAGTAGGAGACCTAAATTTCGTCTGGTCCCAAGAATTCAGCTAGATGTATCAAACCATGCTGAACACCTACAAACTCAACAGGAGATCAAAGAAAAGAATAGCAACAACTCTCTGAACAGAAAAGCAACCACTTTCTGGAAGATCTCTTCTGATTTGTTTAGTGTATATTTTTCTGGCGTCGTTGTTACCCTGTTAGCATTTTGCTCTCTCATTCATCTAGTATCCTCTGGACTAAAAGACAAGATGGAAAAACTCACCTCAGAAAAAGAACAAGAGGTTAATCAATACAGACATTAGTAAGATGTTGGAACTAGAGTTCAGAATGACAATTATAAAGATACTAGCTGGGCTTGAAAAAAGCATGGAAGATACTAGAGAACCCCTTTCTGGAGAAATAAAAGAACTAAAATTTAACCAAGTTGAAATCAAAAAGGTTATTAATGAGGTGCAATAAAAAATGGAGGCTCTAACTCTTAGGATAAATGAGGCAGAAGAGAGAATTAGTGATATAGAGGGCCAAATGATGAAGAATAAAGAAGCTGAGAAAAAGAGAGATAAACAACTACTGGATCACGAGGGCAGAATTCGAGAGATAAGTGATACCATAAGACAAAACAATATTAGAATAATTGGGATCCCAGAAGAAGAAGAAAGAGAGGGGCAGAAGGTATATTGGAGCAAATTATAACAGCAAACTTCCCTAATTTGGGGAAGGAAACGGGCATCAAAATCCAGGAGGCACAGAAAACCCACCTCAAAATCAATAAAAATAGGTCAACACCCTGAAATCTAATAGTGAAACTTAAAAGTCTCAGAGACAAAGAGAATATCCTGAAAGCAGCTCAGGACAAGAGGTCTGTAACCTACAATGGTAGAAACATTAGATTGGCAACAGACCTATCCACAGAGATCTGGCAGGCCAGAAAGGACTGGCATGATATAGTCAGAGCACTAAATGAGAAATATGTGCAGCCAAGACACTATATCCAGCCGGGCTATCATTGAAAATAGAAGGAGAGATAAAAAGCTTCTAGGACAAACAAAAACTAAAAGAATTGCAAACACGAAACCAGCCCTACAAGAAATATTGAAAGGGGTCCTCTAAGCAAAGAGAGAGACTAAAAGTAACCTAGACCAGAAAGGAAGAGAGACAATCTACAGTAACAGTCACCTTACAGGCAATACAATGGCATTAAATTCATATCTTTCAATAGTTACCCTGAATGTAAATAGGCTAAATGCCCCAATCAAAAGACACAGGGTATCAGATTGGATAAAAAAAACAAGACCCATCAATATGCTGCCTGCAAGAGACTCATTTTAGACCCACAGACACCTCCAGATTGAAAGTGAGGGGGTGGAAAACAATTTACATGCTAATGAATATAAAAAAAAAAGCTGGGGTGGCAATCCTTATATCAGACAAATTAGATTTTAAACCAAAGACTATAATAAGAGATGAGGAAGGACACAATATCATACTTAAAGGGTCTATCCAACAAGAAGATCTAACATTGTAAATATCTTTGCCCCTAACATGGGAACAGCCAATTATATAAGCCAATTAATAACAAAATCAAAGAAACACATCAACAACAATACAATAATAGTAGGGGACTTTAACACCCCCTCACTGAAATGGACAGATCATCTAAGCAAAAGATCAACAAGGAAATAAAGACTTTAAATGACACACTGGACCAAATGGACTTCACAGACATATTCAGAACATTCCATCCCAAGGAAACAGAATACACATTCTTTTCTAGTGCCCATGGAACATTCTCCAGAATAGATCACATCCTAGGTCACAAATCAGGTCTCAACCGGTACCAAAAGATTGGGATCATTCCCTGCATGTTTTCAGACCCACAATGCTTTGAAACTAGAACTCAATCACAAGAGGAAAGTCGGAAAGAACTCAAATACATGGAGGCTAAAGAGCATCCTACTAAAGAATGAATGGCTCAACCAGGAAATTAAAGAGGAATTAAAAAAATTCATGGAAACCAATGAAAATGAAAACACAAATGTTCAAAATCTTTGCGATGCAGAAAGGCAGTCCTAAGAGGAAAGTATACAGCAATACAAGCCTTTCTCAAGAAACAAGAAAGGTCTCAAATACACAACCTAACCCTCCACCTAAAGGAGCTAGAGAAAGAACAGCAAATAAAGCCTAAACCCAGCAGGAGAAGAAAAATAATAAAGATCAGAGCAGAAATCAATGAAATAGAAACCAAAAGAACAGTAGAACAGATCAAGAAACTAGGAGCTGGTTCTTTGAAAGAATTAATAAGATTGATAAACCCCTGGCCAGACTTATCAAAAAGAAAAGAGAAATGACCCAAATAAATAAAGTCATGAATGAAAGAGGTGAGATCACAACCAACACCAAGGAAATACAACAAGTATAAGAACATATTATGAGCAACTATATGCCAGCAAATTAGATAATCTAGAAGAAATGGATGCATTCCTAGAGATATATCAACTACCAAAACTGAACCAGGAAGAAATAGAAAACCTGAACAGACCCATAACCACTAAGGAAATTGAAGCAATAATCAAAAATCTCCCAATAAACAAAAGCCCAAGGCCAGATGGCTTCCCAGGGGAATTCTACCAAACATTTAAAGAAGAATTAATACCTATTCTTCTGAAACTGTTCCAAAAAATAGAAATGGAAGGAAAACTTCCAAACTCATTTTATGAGGCCAGCATTACCTTGATCCCAAAATCAGACAAAGACCCCATCAAAAAGGAGAATTTCAGATCAATATCCCTGATGAACATGGATGCCAAAATTCTCACCAAAATACTAGCCAATAGGATCCAACAGTACATTAAAAGGATTATTCACCACGACCAAGTGGGATTTATCCCTGGGCTGCGAGGTTGGTTCAACATCTGCAAATCAATCAATGTGATACAATACATTAATAAAAGAAAGAACAAGAATCATATGATCCTCTCAATAGATGCAGAAAAATCATTTGACAAAGTACAGCATCCTTTCTTGATCAAAACTCTTTAGAGGGCGCCTGGGTGGCTCAGTTGGTTAAGCGACTGCTTTCGGCTCAGGTCATGATCCTGGAGTCCCTGGATCGAGTCCTGCATCGGGCTCCCTGCTCGGCAGGGAGCCTGCTTCTCCCTCTGACCCTCCCCCCTCTCATGTGCTCTCTCTCTCTCATTCTCTCTGTCTCAAATAAATAAATAAAATCTTTAAAAAAAAACAAAAAAACAAAAAACTCTTTAGAGTGTAGGGATAGAGGGTACATACCTCAATATCATAAGAGTCATCCATGAAACACCCACAGTGAATATCATTCTCAATGGGGAAAAACTGAGAGCTTTCCACCTAAGGTCAGGAACATGGCAGGGATGTCCACTATCACCACTGCTGTTCAACATAGTACTAGAAGTTCTAGCCACAGCAATCAGACAACAAAAAGAAATAAAAGGCATCCAAATAGGCAAAGAAGAAGTCAAACTCTCACTGTTTGCAGATTATATGATACTTTATGTGGAAAACCCAAAAGACTCCACCCCAAAACTGCTAGAACTCATACAGGAATTCAGTAAAGTGACAGGATATAAAATCAATGCACAGAAATCAGTTGCATTTCTATACACCAACAACAAGACAAAAGAAAGAGAAATTAAGGAGTCGGTCCCATTTACAATTGCACCCAAACCATAAGATACCTAGGAATAAATCTAACCAAAGAGGCAAAGAATCTGTACTCAAGAAACTATAGAATACTCATGAAAGAAATTGAGGAAGACACAAAGAAATGGAAAAACGTTCCATGCTCATGGATTGGAAGAACAAATATTGTGAAGATGTCAATGCTACTTAGAGCAATCTACACATTTAATGCAATCCCTATCAAAATACCAACAACTTTTTTCAAAGAAATGGAACAAATAATACTAAAATTTGTATGGAACCAGAAAAGACCCTGAATAGCCAGAGGAATGTTGAAAAAGAAAAGCAAGGCTGGTGGCATCACAATTCCAGACTTCAAGCCCTATCACAAAGCTGTCATCATCAAGACAGTATGGTACTGGCACAAAAACAGACACATAGATCAATGGAACAGAATAGAGAGCCCAGAAATGGACCCTCAACTCTATGGTCAACTAATCTTCGACAAAGCAGGAAAGAATGTCCAATGGAAAAAAGACAGTCTCTTTAACAAATGGTGTTGGGAAAATTGGATAGCCACATGCAGAAGAATGAAACTGGACCATTTCCTCACACCACACACAAAAATAGACTCAAAATGGATGAAAGACCTAAATGGGAGACAGGAGTCCATCAAAATCCTAGAGGAGAACACAGGCAGCAACCTCTTCGACTTCAGCTGCAGCAACTTCTTCCTAGAAACATCACCAAAGGCAAGGCCAGCAGGGGCAAAAATGAACTATTGAGGCTTCATCAAGATAAAAAGCTTTTGCACAGCAAAGGAAACAGTCAACAAAAGCAAAAGACAACGGACGGAATGTGAGAAGATATTTGCAAATTACATCAGATAAAGGGCTAGTATCCAAAATCTATAAAGAACTTATCAAACTCAACACCCAAAGAACAAATAATCCAATCAAGAAATGGGCAGAAGACATGAACAGACATCTTTCCAAAGAAGACATCCAAATGGCCAACAGACACATGAAAAAGTGTTCAACATCGCTTGGTATCAGGGAACTCCAAATCAAAACCTCAATGAGATACCACCTCACACCAGTCAGAATGGCTAAAATCAACAAGTCAGGAAACGACAGATGTTGGCGAGGATGCAGAGAAAGGGGAACCCTCCTATACTGTTGGTGGGAATGCAAGCTGGTGCAGCCACTCTGGAAAACAGTATGGAGGTTCCTCAAAAAGTTGAAAATAGAGCTACCCTATGACCCAGCAATTGCACTACTGGGTATTTACCCCAAAGATACAAATGTAGTGATCTGAAGGGGTACATGCACCCCAATGTTTATAGCAGCAATGTCCACAACAGCCCAACTATGGAAAGAGCCAAGATGTCCATCAACAGATGAATGGATAAAGAAGAGGTGGTATATATATACAATGGAATATTATGCAGCCATCAAAAAATAAAACAAAACAAAAAAAAAAACCCCAAATCTTGCCATTTGCAACAACGTGGCTGGAACCAGAGGGTATTAATGCTAAGCGAAATAAGTCAATCAGAGAAAGACATGTATCATATGATCTCACTGATATGAGGAATTCTTAATCTCAGGAAACAAACTGAGGGTTGCTGGAGTGGTGGGGGGTGGGAGGGCTGGGGTGGCTGGGTGATAGACATTGGGGAGGGTATGTGCTATGGTGAGCACTGTGAATTGTGTAAGACTGATGAATCACAGCCCCATACCTCTGAAACAAATAATACATTATATGTTAAACAAAAAAAAAAAAAAAAAGAAGAAGAAGAAGAAGAAGATAGTAGGAAGGGGAAAAAAAGGGGGGAGAAATCAGAGGGGGAGACGAACCATGAGAGACTATGGACTCTGAGAAACAAACTGAGGGTTCTAGAGGGGAGGGGGGTGGAGGGATGGGTTAGCCTGGTGATGGGTATTAAAGAGGGCATGTATAAATGGAGCACTGGGTGTTATTCGCAAACAGTGAATGATGAAACACTACATCAAAAACTAATGATGTAATGTATGGTGATTAACATAACATAATAAAATAAAATTTTAAAAAAATGCGAACGTAGTCAATCACTCTATTCATATTACCTACAAGGAAAAGGAAAACCAACCTAAAACTAACGTTTTCCTCATACGTAGTCAAAAAGAGAACAATACATGATACTCAACAGTATTTGTATATTAATAGATTTCACAGAGCTATTTGCTACAGTGGCTCTTAGCATGGGCCCATGATGACATGATGCCAAATTACATTTAATAAAAGCGGTTTTACAAGAGAACAAACCATATGGCCCAGCTGTGTGGGTTTTTGCTCATGTGGTTTATTCCAAGGATGGATATTTTTATATTTCGAGTAACACTTGAACTGTATATTTCACTCAGGCAATCCTTTGCAAATTTTGGTCGTCTAACCAAGTATCTGATGAGTATTAAGCAGCAGTGGGTTCAAGGTTATAATCCTTGGTCAGCACTAAGGGTGCAGATCGATCAATCTGCCGATTAAGTAGTGGAAGTGCCGAACTCCCTCTGGGGATGGAAAGGATGCAGATGAAAGGGAGCCTGAAATCTTAGCTGTTTTAGAAAATTGTGGCAAAATACACATAACATTGACCATATTAACCAATGTTAGTGTACAGTTCAGTGGCAGCAGGTCCATTGGTTTGTGGTGTTACCATCACCACCACCCTCCACGAAACTCCCCATCTTGCCGGAGGGATCCTCAGCAGCCATCACACAAGAACTACCCAGATCCCACTCTCCCAGCCTAACCATCCTCCTCCTATCTGTCTGGATGAATTGGACTACTCCAGGTAGAAAGTGGAATCATAGAGTATAAAAACATGAAACAAGTGGAATCAAACAGTATAAAAACATGGAACACTTCACAACTTTGCATGCGCTCCTTGTAAGGGCGTCATGCTACTCTTCGCTGTATGGTTCCTATTTCAGTCAATGTGCCGTTGACGTGAGCATGTCAGCTGGTTTTTGAGGGGAGGACAGGACGTCATATGAAGTTAGGGTGGTCTAATGTTGTTTTCTGTGTTGCTGAAGACGGAGGTGAGGAGGGATGGTGGAAGATGCAAGGTTAAAGAGGAAGGAAGAAGCCAGAAGCCCACGGGCTTGATAAGGTCTGTTTAAGAGCTTGAACTTACATGCTGTGAAAGGGAATGGAGAATTAGTTCGTATTTGAGAAAAATTAATTCCAGAAAAATAAAGGGAGGCCTGGAAGAAGATAATAGTTGAGACAGACCAGTTAGAAGGCAATGGCGAGGCGCACCTGGGTGGCTCAGTTGGTTCGCGTGAGACTCTTGGTTTCAGCTTAGGTCATGATCTCAGGGTGATGATCTCAGGGTCGTGAGCTCAGGGTCCTGAGATCGAACCCTGTGTCTGGCTCTGCACTCAGCAGGGAGTCTGCTTGAGATTCCCTCCCTCCCTCTGACCCTGCCCCCACTTGCACACACACACTCTCTCTCTCTCAAATAAATAAATAAATCTTTAAAAAAATATATAAGGCAATGGTAACTATCTAGGTAAAGTTTTTTCTTCTTTTTCTTTTTTCTTTTTTGTAGATTACTAGAGTGTTAGGGTGCTTCTAACAGAATTGTGAATTGGGAGGAAATATGTGACTGCTCTGTGGATCTAGAGCCCTTAGCCACAATCTCCCCTTTCAAGGTTAAAAGAAAACTTTTGACATTTTAGAAAATTTTACATTTTAGCAAAGGATCCAGAAAAGCCATAGTCAAATCTAAATTCACATTTTAATCCAGGAAAGCACTTTTGGGGTGGCATTTCTTCCTACTGATCTGTCTCCTTCCCCTTTTCATGTGGTATGTGTAGCAAGTTAGGTGTGCTAATTCATGAAGTGTATGATTTTTCCGGAATCCTATGTGAATCATTTGGCTTAGAAATTTGTTTTATTGAGATATAATTGACAAATAATATTGTGGAGGTTTAAGGTATACAATGTGTCGCTCTGAAGCATTTATATATTGCAATATGATTACCACTGTTATCTTTTCTGTGGTGAGAACATTTAAGATGTAATCTCTTAGCAATTTGAAGTGTATCCAACAGTATTGTTGACTATAATTGCCATGCTGTGCATTAGATCTCCAGAACTTGTTCATCTTCTAGTTGCAAGTTTATACCCTTTCACAACTTCTTCCCGATCCCCCCACGTCCTAGCCCCTGGTAACCACCATTCCGTTCTTTGTTTCTAAGAGTTTGGCTTTTTTAGATTTCACATGTAAGTGGTATCATACAATATTTGTCTGGCCTGTCTCACTAAGCATAATACCCTCAAGGTTCATCATATTGTCATATTGTCACCATCTTGCCATATTATGACAAATGGCAAGATTTCCTTCCTTTTTACAGCTGAATAGCACTCTACTGTGTGTATAATATATTTACATATAATAATTATATTTGTATATGATAATATATAACATATATAACTATATGATAATCTAATAATAAAGAAGTGTACCAAAATGTCTCAGAAACTGAAAGAACCTGATGAAATACTTAAGAATGCCATTTAACTCATAGCTAAAACCCCCAGCTCCTACTACTATTTCTCCCTGGTCTTAAATGTCTTCCTCCGTTCCATCTAACCTGTTCTCTTCTGAGTCCTAACCATGAATGCTTGGGTAGTCCCTGGGCTCTGTCCACAATATCATCAAAAACACATATTTTTAAACACCCAGATCTGATCTTGCAGCCAAGCTCTTTCAAGAACACAGAGCTCTGAGCACCAGGCTGGAGCTAGAGCTCAGATCTTCCAGTCCTTTTCCCAGAGTTCCTGCACCTCCTCTCACCGCCTTCCTTGTATATATACTGTAGATACTAATAAAATTATTTTGCCCCCCAAATACAATAAAGCTTGAACAGAATCTTGGGTCTGTATTTATAGACAGAAAGACTTTCACCTCGAAACCGTATTTACAAGGTACATAAAACTTACTCTTCTCGGCAACAAAGTTCAGTGTTGCAGAACAAGTGCTCTTAACACGGAAGTTGTCAGTCTTTAAAATCATTTCCCTCTCTTGGATCGTTTGTGTATTTCACTCCCTCTTCAATCTGCAGCAAGAGGCATTTTTATTTTGTTTTGGTTTTAGCCAACATTTTCATAGTTTAACTCATGTTGCTCAAATACGTTAAAGGAAGATAACCTCATGAAGATTAGCACTGTTTATATTTTCTTTACACCATGTAAAATTTATAACTAGCAAGAGAAAAGAATGATCGAGTGCATTGATTTTCTGCTCTCCAGTCTAATTCTTGTTTGATTTTCATATTAAATTTCCAAATTCTACATTGAAAAATTTAGTGATTTAAAGTAATGCATTTGAGTAACTGCTGAAGTGTGAATCCATGCAAAATTATAATAGGAAAGTCATGGAATAGATAAACATTTCGCTTTTAAAATTAGCAAGACCTAAAAGATATTCTGTTATGTAATTTACCAAGTAAGCATTATTAGACTTATTGCAAATATAATTAGAATAAAATAAACTAAATATAACTGAATTGTACAATTACAACTTTTTTTATTTTCAGGTTACTGCTGTTTTTAAAATATATTAAACATGTTAAAAATTAAAAGTGAAGTTTCCTGAGAGAAACTTAAAGTAAGCATAATTTTGCAAAATTCCATCTTTGTATTCATCAACAGCTATGTTTTTTAATATTTATTTTTAATTTCTTATTTTTCTATAATAATATCAATGTTAAAGTACAACACAAAAATGTTCAAACTTGTTTCTTAAATTAAATGGTGAGGCATATTTTATAATGAATAATGTGTGATTAAATTTTGAATTCTGTAAATATTTGCTCGCTAATATCAAAATATGTTTAGACTTGGTTATACTATAGTTCACTTTATTTACTGTCAATCTAATAAAAAAATGATCAGAACATTGTCTTGAAAATCTTTGCTATTCCTTTAACACTACGTAACAGCAAGAAATAAAAACCTGCCATTGATGTTGATTGGTTCCATTATTTTAAAATGCTGAATTAAATCCAGCACACATTGTGAACTGTTTTTGCTTCCTTTTAGGATAGTTGTTAAAAGTAAAATAACCAGGCAGCCTTGTCTTAGGTGAGACTGTTTCGGTTTGGAAATAAACAAAGCTCTCTCTCTCTCGATGAGCTAGGTTCATTTCATATTTGTGTAATACCCTGGAAGAAATTAGGTTTCAATAAAGTCCATTTTTGTCACTGCATGTAGCAATGAATATCACACCCAGCAGGGCACAGTGGCACCTGGCTGTCCAGACCCCAGTGGAGCACAAACCATCTGGGGGTAATTACAACAAGGTATTCTTTAAGGACCAGATGCGACCAAGGAACAGAAGCCCCTACCCCTCCCAGTCATTTACAACATAATTCCTTTCAATGATATACTTAATCCTCCCACCAGCTATGCTTTTCAGCTTGCTGTTGTCACTGTTCCTTTATGTTAATTCAGTTGCAAGACCGAGAGAAAGGGCGGGTGGGGGGGGGGTTGGGGTGGGGGGAGAGTGCAAGAAAAAAAGGGAGAGGGGGAGAGAAAGCCACTGCGCCTCTAGGGACCAAAAGAAATTATTCATCCCTAAATTGTTTCCACCACAGCAAGTACAGTAACAAATTTTTTTTTAGAAAGAGAGCTGAAATTATCCTAAAGAAGGTCAACGCGATAGTCCTGTGTGGCACCAGCTGAGGTTTACTCAGCCACCTGTTAGCTAGAAAGCTCTCTGCACATGCTTATGATGCATTTAACCAGTTTAAAGGGTCTTTATTGACAGGCCAGCCACCTCCATTCAGCAGGCCTGAGCCGTAGACCTGCTTTGTGGTCATATGTGGCCCACAAGCCTTAATTCAATTACTCTGTAAGCCTATCCAATCAGCATCACTGCCCTTTCACTTTTGTGCTGTTTGTCTTGTATGTGGTAAAGAATTTTATTTTGAAGAGGGGAAGGCACCCCACAACCCAGTTGTCTTTATTTTTCATTTAAGGTTCGTGCCGCAGGTGCTGCCACCTTTCAACTCGTGAAATGTATTCATCTTTAAGTGATATTTTGGAGGGGAGCATTATTTATTGTTTGGTGACAATGCTTTTCTGGTGTTGCTGAGTTTTATTTTTTTTCAATTAGGTGTATGTTCAAATTCTCCACCAGACCAATAAAGAGTGTCCACACTCGAGAACCAAAAACTCAAAAGAAGAAACACAAAAGGAAAAGGTAGATGAAAATGACAATTAGCTTTGTTCTGCCATTTTTTATTTAAAAAGAAATATATTAAGGAGCAAATGTTCGATTTCAAATGTTTGTTTTTCCTTAAGCGTCTGGTGCACCAAATGTATCAGTTTATGTGAATGAGACTCAGTGAAGCTATGTTGCTTGAAAATTTTAAGTTCCCGATGAGATGATTAAATATAGTAAAACTCTTCGTTTTGTTTTGTGCTGCTGTTTCCAAATTGCCCTGGTGTTGGAGGAGGGGCATCATTGCCACAAACTTGGCACTTTCATAATGGTTTGTGGACAAGAAACATAGATTTCTCAAAATCAGGGACTCTGTGTTTATTTTCACAACCGTATTTTTCTTATAAGTTAAGTTCGTCTCTTTTAAGCCTGTTTTCCTTAACATTCTTATAACCAACTATATCCTACCCCATGGGTTCAGTGGCCAAACGAAGGGTATGGATCTTTCCAAATCAATGTTTCCCAAAACCACTTAATGACTTGTCATGGGGCTTGAAAAGACTTCCAAAGAAGGAGAGAAGAACCTGCTTTGCTATTTTGTATCTATTTTCCACCCAAGTCAAGGAAAGGACAATGGTGCTGTTACCACTCTTATTCAACGCCTATCAATTTTCACCATAACAACCTCTATATGTCTTTTGAAGGGAAGGTCCCATCTCTTTCAAATTACTGAATCAAAATCACACATATGAAGCATGCAAAAGAGACCAAAGCATTTGAATTAGCAAGAAAAGCAAAGAGATTTGGATATAATCCTCAAAATAAATGGGATTTTAAAAACTACTTGTATACATACCTGTAAATTTAATGTATGCATTACTCAACAATTTCATGCCCATCTCCTTTGTGTTCTCCCATAGGTTCCCACTTTGTTTTATTTTATTTTATTTTATTTTTTTTAAAGATTTTTATTTATTTATTTGAGACAGAGAGAATGAGAGACAGAGAGCATGAGAGGGAGGAGGGTCAGAGGGAGAAGCAGACTCCCTGCCGAGCAGGGAGCCCGATGCGGGACTCAATCCCGGGACTCCAGGATCATGACCTGAGCCAAAGGCAGTCGCTTAACCAACTGAGCCGCCCAGGTGCCCCTATTTTATTTTATTTTTTATTTTAGTAGGCTTTATGCCTAATATGGGGCTCGAACTCACAACCCTGAGACCAAGGGTCACATGCTCTGTCGACTGAACCAGCCAGGTGCCCCTGGTTCCCACTTTATGAATGAGAAAAACTAAGGATGAACAGATAGGCTAAGTGGTTTGCCTAAGAGGTCAAAATTCTGATTTCCAATTGAGGGTTGTTTCTATTACATCATAAAGTCGTTGCATGACTATTTTATAAACTTCACGATTGGACCCATCTGCACAATTATATATTAGAGCCCCTTATCAATAATCTGTGCAGTAGGAATAGCAACCAAACTTATAAAAGTCTAGAGTCACATCAAAACAATGAGAAAAAATGACCTGGCCTTGTTACATTGAAAAAGCACTGTGAAGATATAGCAATTTGTCTTTAGCCACTTTTAAACCCTTTCATAGAATTTTGAAGAAAAAATAAGCAATGAAAGTTGCCCAGCTTCTCGATCTTCTATGTGCATCACTTAACCTTTAGGCATTTTTGTATCTCTATATTATACTATTAAAAATATTTGACACTTCATTTTTTTAAGGACTTTGGCATTTTGAAATTCGGGTTAAAATATCTAAAGGTATCGGGAGCCTGGGTGGCTCAGACGGTTAAGCGTCTGCCTTCGGCTCAGGTCATGATCCCAGGGTCCTGGGATCGAGTCCCGCATCGGGCTCTCTGCTCCTTGGGAGCCTGCTTCTCCCTCTGCTTCTCTCTCTCTCTGTCTCTCATGAATAAATAAATAAAATCTTTAAAAAAAAAATATCTAAAGGTATCTTTGATGTGAAATGTAAGAACCCAACTCTGGATGTTTTAAAACATTTTAAAAGAAAGGAAATATAGAAAGTTAGTTTCATTTTAGAAACAACTTTTTTTATCAGCAATTTACTGTTTAAAGTATTTTTCCAAATTTCAAACATATCATATTGCTTTGAACTAATGGCATCTATAATAAGCCCATGTAAAAATGCATTATTATATATCAAAGGAATATCTATTAAAATTTAACTGTTCATTTTACTTTTGTTAGTAGCTCACTTCACATAATATGATGGAATTGTACAAGGCTTATTTTGAATTCTTAGTTTCCAGTAAAAATCATTCACATAACATTTTCTGAAAATATCTTATTTAAGGAAATACTGAAGAAAAAAATTAAAACAATTTAGAAAAAGCAAAACAATAATAACTAATAGCCAAAACTATAACTCTTTCTCTATATGTGTATACATATAAAATATATAAAATATTTCAGAATCCAAACTTAATATAGTCCACTAAACCAAAGGACTAAAGAATAATTTTGGATATTGGTTATTCAGCAGCTCGTATTCGCAAAAAAAAGAAATATTCAAAGATGAAACTTGAAAACAGATCATAAACAAAAAACCTCAAATTTATAATACTTCAGGAATTTTATTATTTATAAACTCTCTTATATAAAGATAGTTTAAGGAAAAAATATGGATAATAAGAAACTGGTGACCTTCACACCATTGTGGAACATAATTTTAACTTTGCATACAAATTCTGTTTAACACAATAGTGCCTCCTGAGATTCGAATGTGCTTTGGAGAAAACTATCACTTCATACCCAGGTCCTGCTCAGGCACAGCTCCCTTGCCTTTCAATGGGATTTTCAAGCACACTTAACGGCCATAGAATGGGGCATATGTGAACGTCTCTAAGCCAATTACACAGTTTGAGTTCAAATAAACTACTTCTTTACCAGATTTTCTGATTTTTAAACATGCATAAAGCTATTTGTCCATCATGAGTTTCCAAAATTTTTCTAGAAAATTCATGAGAAGATTCGTGTGTGTGTCATTTTGCCAAAGTCAATTCCAGTATTTAGAAATGTTAACGTGATGCCATTGTGTCCAGAGGCAAAGTGAAAAAATCGAATCAGTTGGCTTTTCGAGTGCGTAGAATGCCGGATCAGTGGTTTGTGTGATTTTTCTTCCTGAATTCGCCATTTAAACATTATTTGGCAAAGTTACATTAACATTTGTGTTGCTGTGGCCAGCCTCTTCAGGAAATATTAAATAGTATATGGCTTTCTGAACTGAAGAACAAGGACAAGCAAATCCTCACTAATCCAAAGGGAGATGAAAATACCAGAATGAAAGGTAGGAGACTGATGAAATAATCTCACTATTACTTTTCATTCTTACTTCCCCACCACCCCAGACCCACAGGTAATCCTAGCAACCTGAAAGAGAAAATGATGGGTTGATGCTAAGTTTTCATCTTGAGAAAAAGCTCCTGGGTATCCTATTGATTCCTGAAGTGGGTTGTAGAAGTCTTTTATTTCAACCTTCAGCTCTGTAACAATTTGTTGTTTAATATTTGGTTTTGAGATTATACCTGAAGGCAGACAGCCTTGAATGTGCTAATGTTTCTTTGATTAAGAAAGAAGGAGCAGGGGGTGCCTGGGTGGCTCAGTCAGTTGAGCGATCGACTGGTGATTTCAGCTCAGATCATGATCTCGGGGTCATGGGGTCAAGCCCCACAGCAGACTCCATGCTCAACAGGGTGTCTCCTTGAGTTTTTTTTTTCTCTCTCTCTCTGCCCGCCCCCACGTTCTCTCTCTCTCTCTCTCTCAAATAAATAAATAAATCTTTTAAAAAAAAGAAAGGAAACAAAATAAATCATGGATGTCTTATTGAGTGAGCGCCTGTAAATACACATAAATGTAAGAGTGAGAAGGAAGGTTTGTGAGATTGTGCACTTATTGGTTTGGGCGCTCTGGAGGGTGTTTGTGGATGTTGAATGTATGCACATGTGTCAGAGATGCACATGCATCCACATGATGCAGGATAAATTAGCACCAGTAGGTTAATTTCAGATGTCAATGACATATTTATTTATTACACCAAAAAACCCACAAAACCACTGTGTATTGAGAACTATTTGACTAAAATCATTCAGTCTTTGACAGCCCCGAAGCTTCACTGAATAAATAAGGGAGCTGAACTTAGGAAACCAAGTAATTTATCCAGGGTCACATTGTTAATAAGAATGGAAGCAGGAGTTTGAATCCAAGAATATCTGAATCCTGAGCCTGTGCGGTCAATCACTATATTATACACCTCTATTGAAAACCTCACAAAAGCCAAGAATTAAACATATGATGGGTAATAACTGTATGACATGTCTACTGTACTGATATATTTACAAGTTCTTTTTCTCTTCCTGTTAACCTGCCCATCATTAGTAGTCATGAAATCTGGAAATTATTACTGGGGTCACACCTGGGCATAAGAGGAGTATATGATTATCTGTAGTTATCTGTAGAAGCTTCCCAACATACCACTCTCACACTCTCTGAAATGTTACCTAACTAACGTAAATGATTAATTTACCACCTCTTTTGAAGTACAAATATCTGTTAGAGTAAAGCTCTCAATTTCATCTAAGTATCTCTATGCCTGGAACAAATATAGAATCTCCATAAATATTTGAATAAATGTTTAGTGAATGAATGAACAAATAGTTAATGTAATTATATTACTCTTGCCTGCTGGGTGAATGTACCCACCTAAAGGAATGGAGTTTTAATTAGATTTTTCAGAGAAGGGGGGCAGGGAAAAAAGAAGAGGTAAGACATTTGGGGATGGTGGTTCAAGTTGAATGCCAGACTAGGGAATTCAGGATGGCCTGAAAAACATGTGAACACACAAAAGAGGGTGGTGGGCAGAAAGCTGCAGGAGATCACAGTTTGTAAGAGAACAAGAGAATGCCAATGATCAGATATAGATATAGATATAGATATAGATATAGATATAGATATAGATTTTGCAGTTTTGTAAAGGTTCTCAAGCCATGAATGAGCCTCCAGCAATCTCATCTCATTACAAATTCCAGGAAGCCCATTAGCTTCTGGTTCTAAGAGCAGACTTGTCTAACCAAGCTGTCAACCAACAGAGCGGACTGTCATACAGGTTTGCCTCTACCTTTCTTTCCTCATCGTCATCTCTTCTTGATTAAGTCAAGAAACATTCTGCTCTTTTTCTGAATTCTAGTTTTAGTGTATTTTCCCCTTATTGTTGCCACCCATGTGCACTATGTGAGAGAGATGATATAATATCAACAGTACCAACAGCTAACATATGTTGTGTGCTCACTCTGTGCCAGGCACTCTGCTCAATACCTCACATTTTTTCTTCCAAGAAACCTAGAGGAGATTTTGTTATTAGTCCCTCTTACAAATAAAGAGGCTGAGGTTGAAACTGACTGAAGTCACACATGTAGAAAGGAGCACAATTGGAATTTGAATCCAAATAGTCTGACTCCAGAACCACACTCATAACCATACGCTCACTCATTAATAAACAATGTAACTCATCAAAACCCACTAAACACTTGGTATGTTCTTGGAATTATGTTAAGTCCTGGACAGTACAAAACTGAATAGAACAATAGCTTCAATAGCTTCAATAGCACAGAAGGAAAAAAACACCTGGTTTTACCTCTGCTGGTCTGGACATCTTCACAGAGAATGTAACCACATGAATTTTGGAAAAAAATGAGTAAGAGAGAAACGAAGGAAGTGTGGAGTGGGGAGACACAAATCGAGGCTGGTAGAATATCACACAAAAGAAACAGGACACAAAGTGTTCTATTGGGCCTATGTCAGGCATTTCCTCCTACAGATGTGCCCTTTCCTCTGCTTCTGCTGAATGAAACGATTCATCCTTCAAGACTCATGGAAACCCCACCCCCCACCCTTCCTGAGGTCTTTGAGATTCTCACTGCTGAGCTGGAGTTCCACCCTCCTCGAATTCTTTCTGGCCCTTATCTTAATCCAACTGATATGCTGATTACTTCTGGACCCATTTTATTTTTTGGTCCTAAGCAGGTTGAGGCATCAGACAGTATCTTACTCGTTGTCCATCCTCATTACAGGTCACAATTCCTTTTCTTGGCCTTCACCCTAAATATTCCCTCTGCCTGTATGCTTCTTCCCCTGAGCTCCTTTCCTTCATTCAAGTTCTTCTTTTAAAAATCATTTCCTGCATTAAGACTTCTCTAATTTCCCCAAGATTCTGTTAGATGTTCCCATCGCACCCACTATGTCCCCTGACGCCCCCCGCCGCCCCCACCCCACCCTCCTGTTGCAGCATGTAACACACTGTATCATGGTCTGTTCACTCCCCTGTCTGCTCAGTGAGGGTAGGAACAATGTCTGTCATGTTCAGGTAGAATGGGCTTAATAGGTTATTTGTTGAATGAACAAAAGAAGGAATGACTTGTTGAAGTTGACCGCTCTCTTCTTCAAGTAGGAAGGCCAGGAGTGGAGGATGGTGATAGGGTAGAGATGAGGTTCTATCAGATAGCAGAGACTATCAGATTAAGCAGTTCCACACATTGATATCTTATCCATGTGTCCTCTGTTTATGACTATTTTAACCCTGATATTTAAGGAGGCCAGCTAGGACCCTGACGAATAAGGTACTAGATACCTTGTAGTACCAGTCAGCATTCCCAGGCTGAATTTCCCATCCTAGGATTTCAGTTTTGGCCTCTCCTTTCTCTGGGGAAGTGCGTGTCTGACATCCGTCCAGTCACTGGGTCACCCTGGCTTAGTGGTTAAATGACTGGTTCCAATTCTCCTTGGTCTTAGGATCCTGCGGAATGAGGCAAGGTCTTTGAATCTCAAAGTGTGTAACTCAGTTGGCTCATACAAACGTCCTCACTCACCATGGCCTGGGTTTCTTATCTCTACAGTGCAGTAGCACCTGTTATTGTTGCCTATCTAATTTCTTCTGAAAGCATCACCTCCTTGTCTAAAGTTGGGATCATCACCCAAATTAGGTCCTCTAAATCTGAATCTGGAGGAAAGTGTCACAAAAATGAAAACCTTCTAAAATGCAGTCACTCTTACAAGTGGCACCCTGAAGATGGCAGTGAGACTTTGGGCAAGTTACTTAACCTCTCTGTGCCTCAATTTCCTCATCTACTAAAATACTAACAATAATAATAGTACCAAGCTTATTAGCTCATGGTGTGGATTAGAGATGCTAATATGGGTAGAACAGGGCCAGGCACAGAGAGCATGCTCAGTAAGTATTCTATTTCATCATAGTTGTTAGAATTTTGAAGTTGCTCTGTTTCTGTCCATTATGAGGCCTGTCTGAATGATTTTTCCTTTAGACTTCTAGGTTACTCCAATTCCCTTCCAAAAAAAAAATTCCTTTTTAGCTTAAATTGGCCTCAGCCAGTTTGCATAGCCTGCTGCCAGAAAGCTCTAATGGTTGTTTCTCTCGCATACTGCAGGCCTTTTCTCCCCAAAGTGTTTATTAAACCCCAGAGGGCAATGACCATATATTAATAATCACTACATCATCCAGAACACCAAAAGTAGTGCTTTGTATGTAAAAATATTCATTTTAGTGACTGGAAGACCAGATACATGAATAATACCATTGACCCCTTTCTTTAGGGTTTTATTGCGATTTTTCTTAGCAATAACAATCAGGACTAAGAGCATCATGATCTCCTTCTGAACTCTAAAAGTGGCCGCCGCCAAATCTTTAACTTCCCAGGGAGACAGCTGGTGCAAAGGAAAGAGAGCTAGCGTTCCAGGGCCTGTGCTCCAGTTCCCAAGCACCACTTACTACCTTGGTGATCTTAGGTGGATGACTGAGGCTCTCAGTCTCAGTTTCATCATCTATAAAATTGAGATAATAAAATAGAACCCGCAGGGACTTAGAAACCAACAGAACAGATGATGTAGCCCATGATGGATACTCTGTTCATCTACTTGTCTTATTTTTTTGAAAGTGCTGGTTCATCAACAGGAGAAAAAGGAAGTTAAACTTTTAATGAAAGTCATTTACAGGAGTATGTAACTTAATCCATAACTGAATGTAATCAATTCCTGCTAGTTAAAGGAAAACAATATGTAAAGGGAACAGGAAAACGGTAAGATCATTGGTTTGGGGCCTTAAAATGATGCCATTTTACCATAAATGCAGAATTAAATGCATGGTCATTTTCATTATTATTACTGATTCAGCACCTTGCAAATTCTATTTTCATTCTGTTCTATTCTATTTTGTATCACACTCATTTAATAAGTAACTTATCTAAAAATTATTATAGGATGACCAGCTTTGTTGAGAACCTAACTCTGAGTAGTTTTATGACCACATTTCAATAATAAGGACATTTTGCTTTGAACTTCTTATCTTTTCTGTTTGCTTGTTTATTCTTTAAAGTTATTTATATTACTTTTAAATGATAGAAAGAATGTAACCACATGAAAAAAAATTTGGAAAATTAAAAAGTTACTTAAAATGTCACTATTCTAATGTGTTTCCTTTATGTAGATTTTTTCTTTTCTCATTTTATATAGTTGAATTATATTCTGTCCTACTTTTTTTTTTTTAAGATTTTATTTATTTATTTGAGAGAGAGAGAATGAGAGACAGAGAGCATGAGAGGGAGGAGGGTCAGAGGGAGAAGCAGACTCCCTGCCGAGCAGGGAGCCCGATGCGGGACTCGATCCCGGGACTCCAGGATCATGACCCGAGCCGAAGGCAGTTGCTTAACCAACTGAGCCACCCAGGCGCCCCCTGTCCTACTTTTAAAATTTAACACACCAGAAGCATTTTCTATGTTTCCATAGTTTTCAAGCACTCATTTTTCTAGCTATAGATCTTAATACTGAAGAGATGTTTGGGCTATTTACACTTTGCTTTTGTTTTTAATTGTTTTAATTTTGTTTTTAATTTACAAGTATGTTTGCGTTTTGACTTAAATATGTCTCATTTCAAACACAACGATATTTGAAAATTGGTAATAAATTTTATGGCTCAGACTTTGTCGATACTCAAGAGGTATTCATCTACAGACCTAGAAACACTTCATAAACAAATTATATTTGTATTTGCACAGTAGGAAGTCCTACAGATGAACATGGTAAAACTATCATTCTCTCTTTGATGATCATGGCCACATCCAACTTTAAAATCCTAATAATCACAGCAGGAACATTTCCTATTTTCTTGAGTCTTTTTCCTAGTTCTTCATTTTTCTATTGGTGAGGATGAAGCTGGGGGAGGCCATCTGGGGAAGGACATGTTTTAGTGATTCTGTCTTGAAATTATGCCATAGCTAAAATCTAGCTTTTATTTAAATTATTTGACATGATTTTGAGGAAAAAGTTGATAGAGATGGGCTGCTTAAAAACCCTCGTTCCCCATATCAAGTCTTACTGCTGCACTCTAGACGGGTACATTCTGTGGTATATGTAGTAACATATAGAGGCCAAGGGGAAGAATATAATGTGGCACTGAATCCACTCAGGGAAGGGAAGCGGGACGAGAAGGAAGTGGGGACAGAGAAAGTGCATCCTCGGCAGAGATTTAAATTAGGTAGAAATGGAGGTGGCGACAGAGATATGGAAACTGAACAGGAAGGAACTTTCAAGAAAAAGTAAATAGCTGGCAGAAAAGCTGAGAAGTAGGAGAGAGCAAGTATCTCCTGGGAGACAAAGTTTACAGGGTGAGGGTAGGAGTGACCCAGACTACAGAGTCACAAAGAAGAGAGATCTAAAGGACTTCATGCTTCATTTATAGTTAGTTCTCGGGATGGGTTGGTGCTGGACATAGTATTTTTACTTTCATTTACTTATTTGGAAAATATTTATTGACCATTTAAAATATGTCAGGCATACAAAGGTAAATAAAAACAGATACGAGTTCTGTCCTTGCAGAAATTACAACTTGGCAAAGAAGGCAGGGATTAATTGATCAAATAACCACTCAAATAAGCATGAAATTACATGTGTGGTGCTTTGAATGTAATGGAAAGGAGGATTTGACCATTCTGAGAGCTCAGGAAGGATAAATAAGAATTATAGGTGGATAAGTAAGAATTGACAAAACCATGACAGAGGGAAGAGCATTCTAAGTGTTATAAAATTACACATGCAAAGGTCCTGGGGTGAGCACAATGAATGCTAACAACTGAAAAAGAACCATGGGGCCCAGTGAGCAGAGATGGGATAGATCAGAACAATAAGACAGGATTATATTAGGAAGTTTGTCAATATGCTAAAAGCAATAAGAAATTGAAGAATTCTAAATTAAGTTGTTACATGACCAGATGTGACTATTATATTTTTCTCATTTGCTTTTGCTAATCTTCCCACTAAAATTATGTTTATAGTATGTTAGTGAATAGCTATCTCAGTTTCCCTATAAGTAGAGAGCAATAAGTCCATAACCTATTATGAAAATAATAAGTGCTATTTTTTTAAGAGTGTGAAGGAAGAGGCTTCAAACTCTTTAGAAGAAGATCTCCCATCCAAGTACTAACCAGGCCCGACCCTCAATCCAACTGATTTACACTAATAAATGAGTCATTTAAACAACAAGGCCTGCAAATCCCCATTTAGCAATTTTTAAGGAAGGAAAACTTGCCAGTTTGTTTGAAACTTGCATTAAGAAGAATCTGTCTATCATAAATTGATATGGCAAATTAAACGCATAATTAGTTTGAAGCAAAGGCTAGTATAGGGATAGGACTCTTAATTTTGTTTTAGTTTTTAATATTTTGTCTTTTGGAAAACAATTCCATTAATGTATGTCTGAATTTCCATCAGAATGTACTAATTACAATATTTACATTGAGTTCCTTAAAATAGAGAATGAAGTATTAAAACAGAAAATACTAAATATTTAAAATAGAAACAATAATCCTTCATGAGATTGACTCAGATCTTAGATAGTTCCATCTTTCCAAACAAAAGAATATTTACATATATTAAATTCAGAAAATTTGCAGACAAAATATATTGAAGCACTGAAAATCGAAGAACTGGTTTCCAATGAAAGAATGAAAGATACAAATACTGATTAATTATAAAATGCCACTAGTAGAGTTTGATTTTGATAGTTCTAGAATGAAAAGGTTAACACTTTGCTTTGTATTTATATATGTTATTTGGTCATTACTCAAAAGAACTTAAAGGTGATAGATCAGAAGCCAAGAACTTGGCAGATGTTATCCCACAGAGGCACTGTGTACAAATTTTGGAGATGCAAATAACTTCTCCATATTTGAGAGAAAATTCCTCCAGACAACCATACATTTAAATAAAGAAAATAAAACTTATAATTTTAACATACGATTTCCAAATTTTTGGCAAATAACAAAGAGAACATGTTGATGTTGTCAGTTTCCCCCAAAGGAAATTGCATTGTTTGCTATGGCAAGGAAGAATTTAATATTTTCAAGAAAGAATTTAATATTTTCATCAAATTTGATCCCAGCAGTACAGAGCATGCTCTTTCCTGTGTCTCTGTCTCTCTATCTCTCTCTCTTTCTCTCTCTGAATGTATATATTTAGAGGCCCCAACTTTTCCAGATTTTTGATCAGATGGTCTATGCGTTTGTTTAAATAGACAGCATAAAACAGAAGACAACCAAGAAGTAGTGATCATTCATTTTGAGTATGCTGTACGCATGCTTCTGATGCCACTACTGTATCTGTACTATCGATTATATTGAATTCAAATTGAAGCTGAAATTCATGGATCCATTGCTCAAATAGAGTTTTATCTTTTACCTGACACTAGATTCTTAACGAATTCTCATCTGAATAATTTCAATAGAGTCTCAACGGCTCTCAGGCCTCTTGCAAGTCCTTAACCCATCCATCCTCTGCATCTGCTGCCGGATTCCACTCTCCCCTGGTACATCTCTAGTCATTTCACTCTCCTGCGCAAAAGTCTTTCAGGTTTCTCTGCGGCATATTAAATTAGGAGCATTCATGAGGAGCACAGTTAGGCCCATCACAATCTGGCCTCAGAATCTTTCCCACCTTAGACTTAGTACCTTCTTCACATACCTTAAACATTCTAGTTAAATCAGACTATTACTCTCTAACTTTGCACTGTACTCTCTGCATTTGGGTTTTCTGGTTGCTTTTGTTTGTTTGTTTGCTTTTATTGTCCATCCCTTTGCTTGATATGCTGTTCTCCACGACCCACCTCTCTGTCTCTTGAAATCCTACCTTTTCATCAAGGCCCGTGTCCAAAGCCATTTTCTCTCTGAGTTTGTTGCTGATATTCTCAACTAGACGTGAGATTCTTCTCCACTGATTTACTGCATGTTTAGTTCCTCATTAAGATACATTTATTTGCCATTGTAATATATTTACATGCCTATCCCGTAGTCATACTTGTCTTTCTCCACTGAAGCACCTGACAGTATTATGATCATAGTAACAGTCTAAAAATGCATATTGAATTCCAATTAAAATTTAGAACCATTGACATCCCTTGTGATCATCTCAAATTGTTAAACGTTACTTCTTTTGCTTTTCTTAAGACAGTAGGAAAAGTGGAGTGAAAAAGAACCCTAAAGTAAATTAATTTAAAAAATGTTAATGTTGTGATTTCAAAGGTATTTGGAATAGAGCAGTGTGGTGAGAGAAGGTGGAATAGTTCTTTATATACCACTCTCGTGTTTACATGTGCTATGTATGCATGTATCTAATTCCTACCCATCAATCTTAGTACTGGAAATGCAGACTATCATCACTTGATTGAAAAAATATATATATTTAGTATTCATATTGCTTAGTTTATCATTTACTTAGTAGGTTAAAAAAGCATATGCTTATATAGTCTCCCTCCATAAAACCGGAATACATGCTAGAGTTCCTTAAGTATCGATATTTAATTATTCTTGTTAAGTGTCACGCTTTTATTCTAATGCTTCTCTATGAAGAATTGTATTAAGAATAAAATGTTGCTGTTATTATTCAAGAGTATCCTTTTTAAGCAGGACGTGATTTTTCTAGTAGTGGGAAACACACATACATACACACACTCAATACTCTGAAATCAGAAGGGCAATGCTAATAATATTTCAGAAACACACACACAGAGAAGATATATTTTTAAAATATTAAATATGGTGATCAGGTGATTAGCATAATTATTATGACAAAGTCTTTTATAGATTGGCCCAGAAATGGTTTTTTGGGGGCCCAGAAAAATGCCTTTAAAAAAAAAAAAGCTGACTAAGCCTGAACTACATACAGCTAGGAAAGATTAATGTAACATGAGTATGTAGACATTGTTCACAATGCTCCAAAATTTCTCTTTGTCATATTTATATATTTCTCAATTCCAAAACTGCTAGATTTACATAAAGAGTGTTCTGATTTCCTGCAGATATAAATACACTTTTAATTACCCTTCCACATAAAAGAAAAAGTCGGAACTATGAGTTTATTCATGTATCCCTTCCTTTAGCTCATTTGTCTGATCATTGATTTGTTCATTCTTTCAATAGCTATGTATTGCACTCTTGCCAGTGCTCTGCACCATACTAGTTAGTGAATGCCATATACAGATGAATAAGACACAACCTTGCCACTTCAAGTGTCACAGAAATGCAGCCCAGGACCCCGTTCTGTTGGACAGTAAGCTCTGATGCAAGGTGATCCCAAAGCCAGATATTCTTTAAAATTGGTAATAGGGAATTCAGTCGTCGTAAAATGATATTTCTATATATTTGGGAATATGGGGGGAAATGTATTCATTAAGCCATGTTCCTTCTGATTCGGTAATATATGCAGAATAACACTTAGCTGTGTTTATTTTCCTTGACTTACTGCTTACTGTGAGGTACAGGTAATTGTCTTCTAAGTGGTCTGGCTACACCTTTCACGCAAGGAGGTTTTGACCAGGATAACTCTTCAAAATATGCCAACACTGTGATCAAAGTCTTTGTCCCACTTATATTTTAATCCACTTATAATTGTCATTTTTGTTTATTCATGCGATCTTTTTTTGCTTCTTTCTGTCTTGGATAGCATAGGTCATTCTTTCACTTTTGTGCTTTGAGGATGCTAGATTGAGGCCACACGTGGGGAACAACTACGGCTCCCCCTTTCTGCTCTCCCATCTTCACATGTTTTACTTGCCAGCTGATTAAAGACTGTGCTTCTAGGCAACTCTCCACAAACAGTTGGTAGAAAACAGTGGATGCTGCCTTGTTCGCAATCTGGCAAAACCTTCGTATAGTCACAAGTACCCATCCTGGAAGAACGACAGAAGTTCCCTTCACTCACATCAAGTGCTTCTCACAATGGGAGTGTGCGTTCTTTAGTTTGCCCACATGTGTGATATTTAGGAATCAGCCGAAGCATGGTAGCACCATGTTTATTCAAATAAACAAACCCAATACTAAAACGGAATTGGGTAAAACATCGAGAGAATCGCAGAAAAGAAAGATCACAAAGATCCATTTTATTTCCAAGCATAAATAAGTACTTAAAACTCCACAAACAGAAAACATCAATATGCATCTTTTAGTGATGCTTGTTAGCTGTCCTTATTATTACCTGCTTCTTAAGGCTCGAGGACATCCCTTCCAAAATAGTAAAAGCACAATCTGTATGCTAGGAAAACTACAAAGAAGCAATAAATTATTGCTGTAATGACATGCTAATTAAAATTTTGCTTGTAACTCATGTAAGTGTTTGAAGCCCAGCAAATTTCTCTTTTCATTTGTGAAGTGTGAAGGTAAATTGCCCAGTGACAGTGGGACATCGCTAACAAGTACAAATTGAATAACATGCTATCTTGCTCTATTAGCCCTGACTAGCATGTCTGAATTAGATATTCAGCACACTCCCCATTGAAGGCCTGATTGATAAATGCTAAGGAGAATTTGTCAAAACAACAGGGGCTACACCCAGTGGGACATCAATATGCTCCATTTAGTCACCCACACAGCACTTCCTACATAGGATTGTCACATAAAATTAAGACTAGCCGCTAACCAGCCATCAAGCTTGTAGCAGACGTCAGGCAGCCTGTGTTCTGTATGCATATTAGTCACATGCTTAACAATTTGGGCTGTCAGGACAGAAGCATGCCGTGACCTCTGGAGCAGAGGTTGAATTTTCCAACTATACCGAAACATCACGCTCAGCTGTTCAAGATTTTAGACCATTTCCTGCCAGATCTGTGCACAGATGCAGTGCCCTAAGCTATAATCTGTGGCCTCGTCCAAATGACAAATGGCACTGGGAAGATTATTGCATTATATATTAAGTACCACAAGTCTGTAAATTATAAGTAAACTACTGTTCAGACTGTCTCCTCCAGCTTTCAGGATATTTTCCATCTCCATTCTTTTTTAAATAAACCTAATAAATATTGGGTGAACTGAGAGATCAAAGCCCAGCACTTGAATTAGCCATCTCCATTGCTAATTAGCTGCTTGAATATCAAACAGTTTTGGACCAGCTGTAATTTAATAAGCCATGATTGAGGTTGGTTTGATTTTGTTTCCCCATTGAAAATTCTTCTCAGGTGCAAGTTTGTGTGAGTTTAGAATTCTTGGTGATAAGCTGTTTTTGGTACTTCCCTTGTAAACATAATTAGCTATAAATACAGAGTAACAATAAAAAAATCAGTACAGTCTAACAGAATCTTTCATTGTATCTGTTATTTTGCTTCTATCACATTATATTTAAGCTCTATGTATGAAGTTATCTGCTCATAGAATAAAGAACTAAAATGTAACAAAGTCAGTAGTTTGAAATAAAATGTATTCTCTGCAAAATTGACAAGCTTTTGTCATTTTCTAGTTTCTATCTTACCATCAGGCATGGAAGCTAGGGTAATATTTTTAAAATACATTGCTTAAGCTTCCCTTTACAAAGAGTCTAACAAAATGTATTTGTGTGATGTGTTAAAGAGAATATAACAAATAATTTTTGTTTTTGAAAATCATGTATCTGTTCAAACTCAAAGAAAGCTATTCTAACTTGAAGTTTTAAACACTTAACACTGTTATTCTTCCTGTATTTTGGAAATCTTGCTTTTGTGCCGAGATGCAAAGCAGAATTACCCCATGAAGCATTAGAAATATATTTCTTATGGCACATCTTTATAATACAATCACAAGAAACAGATGGACTATGATAAAAGATCGCTTTTACACTTGAATAGTTATTTCTTCTTTCTAGACTCAAAGGCAAAACATTTCTTTTTTTTCTAGGACATGAAGGCAACCTGCTATTGGCATTCTGTATTTTCCATTTCAGAGAGAACATGTGAGTAAAATCTTCACTTTGGACACTTTCTGGATTTTATATATTCTAGAGTGCCTAGTTTTTCAGTTTTTGGGTACATCTCGGTGGTATACTATTAATAACTATATGGAAATCTAATCATAGGAGTCCTTCCATAAAATAATTATTTTCCATCAAAATAAAAGACATCAGGTCCATTAGCATATATAAAATCAACATTTAATTTCAAAAAATTGGTGAACTGCAAAATACTCATTCATTTATGTTAAACTGCAGTAAGACTAAGTGAGAAGGCTGTTGTCTTAAACCTAAAACAAAACTTGCTCAATGTGGTTCAAGTGACACCCAGTGGCCTAACGATAGTCTAATCAGTGGCTAGATACCACCCCATTGCTGCGGATGATTACAAAGGCATGCTGGGGCAAGGAGGAAATAGCTGATCATTTAGCCATGTTAAGCGGATGGCTTTCTGTAAGCAGATATAAACCTTTTCTCTCTAAATATCTTTTCTTTAATTGAGAACTATCCGCGTGTTATAGGATATCTCACGTTTGTTAAAGCCAGCGGCGGCAGCCAATTCCAGGTTGGTTTTGTTTTTGTTTTTTTAAGTGGTCACTTTGAATTCTTCAGCAATAATTCTTCACTTAAAAATTCTGCTATTATGAATTTTATAAATTCCCTTTTCTCGGCCCCACCGCCCCTCAATCTTCCAGTAGGAAGAGAAAACAAAGGACAGCAGAGGCCTTTGCCTCGGGCAACTGTCTGCTGATGGATATTGTAGCCGCTGAATGGCTCCCCATTCACATTCTAAACCCTCTCTCCTAATTGTCATCAGTATCATCGATGTCACTGGCAGAGACCACCGCACAATTCTACAGCCCTTCGGAGCAATATTGCCTTTGGCTTTTTCTCCTGGGGCTTGCTCCTTGCTTGGTGCAATCTGTGAAACCACTTAGCATAGGATCCACGTTGACTTCTAACAGGTACCAGATGACGCATCCAGACCTCTCGTCTAGTTTTATGTCCTTGTGCCTGGTGCGCCTGCCACTGGTGTGTTTGTGTCCAGGTGTCAGGGAGTATAGGATGCTTCTGCTGCCATTTGCATGAGAGAGGCTTCGGGTTGGTGGGAGGGAAGTCAATCATACAGGAGAAAACCTGATGTGTGAAGTACTGTTCTTATTCGTAATGGCTTTGTACAGTCTTTATTAAACCTAGTCTGGAATTCTCAGTAAGCATGTTGATGTGCCTATGTTATTGTGATGCTTGACGAAATAGAGGGAAGTGCCTCTCTCTTCCCACTGATTTCCTTGACCTTTAAATACTATCCTTGTCCTCACAATTTATAAAAATTAAAGGAAAATTATTCATCTTAACAACTCCTCTACAAGGATTGGGAAAGACACTACCCTCGAGTGGCTTTTTTTTTTTTTTTAAGATTTTATTTATTTATTTGACAGAGAGAGAGGGAACACGAGCAGGGGGGAGTGGGAGAGGGAGAAGCAGGCTTCCTGCCGAGCAGGGAGCACGATGCAGGGGTCGATCCCAGGACCCTGGGATCATGACCTAGCCGAAGGCAGACGCTTAACGACTGAGCCACCCAGGCGCCCCCCTCAAGTGGCTTTTTTAGAACAATCTTTATTAATAATACTATTATTCTTTCAATGAGAAAAAATATTTTTTTCCATAAATTCATATTTGAATATGTCTTTCTAAGAGTCAAATTTGTATTAAATTAAAATTCATCCCTAAACATACATAACCAAACACAGCTCGAGGAAAGTTGTATTATCTATGTGATTTCTATATATCTCTTTCAAATGAATAAATTATGTATATGTATATATATAATAACATTCCCTTCTCCAAGTGGCATAAATACAACTCCACGAAATATATCAGCAGTTAAAACAACGTGTACAATGTTTTCTGCATCTACGTTTTTTATAGCTGAACTTTCATCATCTCAGCTAGCAATTATATGTTTTTACTGAGATTATTTTATTTATTTATTTATTTTTTAAAGATTTTATTTATTTATTTGACAGAGAGAGAGACAGCGAAAGAGGGAACACAAACAGGGGGAGTGGGACAGGGAGAAGCAGGCTCCCCGCTGAGCAAGGAGCCCGATGTAGGACTCCATCCCAGGACCCTGGGATCATGACCTGAGCCTAAGGCAGACGCTTAACGACTGAGCCACCCAGGCGCCCTTGAGATTATTTTATTAATTGCTGTTTTCTACACGATTGTAAACTCCATGAGAGAAGGGATCCTGTCCCCTTTTTACTCACCTTCTTATCCACAGTGCTTAACAAAAAAAGCGTCTGGTTCATTGTAAGAGTATCATGAATACTGGTTGAATGAATTAATATATGAGCGAATGACGAATGAGTGGATGAATGAATATACAAAATTACTGAAATTAGCAGGAAATTTTAGTACTTGAAATATAAGCATTGAACAGGCAGTCTAACATAAATGTAGTTAGTAAGCTCACAGTGCTGTCTCCTATTGGGATATCATATAGCCTCCTGTATCCTCTGAATCTTTAAGCAGATCCAAGTCTTGGATTCTATCAGTTTCAGAGAAAACTCTTACTTGAGGTGAGCTGTTGAACCTTAAAACAAAATAAGAAAATTCTGAGGATAACTTACTCTTCAGGAGGGATTCTGATAGCGTACTCTTTCCTTGTACCTAGAGACTGCCACTTTAGTTGGATTATCTTTTAAGAATTGGGCTTTTTGTATTTATTCTCTCAAAATATGGAAGACGACAGGGTATTTTGAATAAAGTGAATACAGTGAAATTGAGTTTGACAGTAGTTCCTATATTCTTAAACAGAGTATTGCTAAGAATGCATTTGCTTTCTTTTCTACATCTTGGCCTAGGTGGATGCCATTTTTCTGTTTTCTGTCTTGCTCGTTCTGTGACGATTTGCTCTACAGATTGGATTACAGCAGTGCTTTTTGCCTAAGGTTTCTCTGGAGGACCACCCAAGAGCTTTCTCTGCTACAAAAGGTAATAGCCTGTGACTTTAGTGGGTTGTTTGCCTAAAGCATAGACTGCTTATAAAATATAAGGGACCTCTGTCCTGTAGTTCATGTGGTTATAAAATAAATCATTTGAAAATTATTTCAAAAGCTTTCTGGACAACTTAGTTTAGTATAATCCTTCTGACTGATGATCAACAATGGTTGATCTTAATGAAATCTATGTCAATATGTGTGCACGTGTGTGTATTAAAAGTCTTTAACACTAGAAAACCTTATTTGTGCAGTCAGGGTCCATCATGGTCATCTTCCTGTGAAAAGCAACACAACTGGTTAAGCCTGTTTTTCTTATTCCGTATATTAGAAGCAACTTTTCTAGGGTCACGAATGTAATATTGTTACTGTAATAATACATCTTATATACCAATCCTGTCTTGTAAGTGCAAATTTAAAATAGTTTTGGAGTGCCTGGGTGGCTCAGTCGTTAAGCATCTGCCTTCAGCTCAGGTCATGATCCCAGCGTCCTGGGATCGAGTCCCCCATCGGGCTCCCTGCTCAGCGGGAAGCCTGCTTCTCCCTCTCCCACTCCCCCTGCTTGTGTTCCTGCTCTCGCTATCACTCTCTCTGTCAAATAAATACATAAAATCTTAAAAAAAATATAGTTTTAACCTCGAGCCAATAAATGTTCTGCTAAATTAAAAACAATGTAATATACCAGCAGAAATGGTATTTTATGACATTTACTGTGTACTATGTTTATTTTCAGTCATAATACATATCAAAAATGAAAAGAAAACATACACTTAGGACTTAAACTTTTTCTTTCAGTGCAAAAATTACATTCATAGATACATACAAATTGATTCTGGATATGAAAGCATAGTGGATAGATAACGGAGAATTATGGTTTCTGCTATAATGAATTAAATAATTTAATTCCAAAAATATAATTAAAAATCGAAAACCATATTAGATTTTCACATTGGTCAAAATAATGACGTAATTATCCCAAATGCACTTGACTTTGTGTGCATGGATTGATGTGACTGTGATAAAGAAAATGTCCTGTATTCCCCAATATCACTTTTAAATCACCATGCCTAAAATAAAATCTAAGGTTTAAAAAAATTTTTTTTCTTCTTCTGACTTTCTTATTTTATTCAACACTGTTACAGTGAGATTTTCAATCACCATAACAGCCTATAGTTAATTTCGGACCCTCCATCCTTCCTAGGCTCTAGGACTTGGTAACAGTCCCTTATTAAGAGGCTGGAGGTAGTTCCTACACTGAATATTCCTACTTCTATTATTTCTGCCTGCACCATCATTATTTCTCATACTCGAAATGACCTCACTGCTAACCACACAGGAATTTGCCCCAGTCCACCTGTCTCATATCCCCAACTCCTCGCAAGCGTCTCCCTTCTGGCCAGCCTACTCTATTCCAGGTCCTTAGCACTTTCCATCTCAATTCCTCTTTCGGAAGACTCCTAAGTGTTCCTTTTGAGTTTACACCTCCCTCACTCAGATCTTTACCCACAGACATTAGATTACTCTTTAAAAAATTTTCATTTTATTACTAATCTCATCAGAAGTAAGTGATGGCTGCTCATGGCTCATAGGGTAATTCTGAACTGCTCTGCTAGAATTCAGGGCTCTCGGTCATCTTGCTTCGACCTCACTTTCTGTCATCATCTCCCACTCATCCCTCAAGGTGGACTGCTCTACTTAATATGCTCTGAATATTCCTACTTCTATTATTTCTGCCTGCACCATCATTATTTCTCATACTCGAAATGACCTCACTGCTAACCACACAGGAATTTGCCCCAGTCCACCTGTCTCATATCCCCAACCCTCAGTGTTCTTCCTCACCCCTGACACCTGCTTTTCAGTGATCAGTTAGCCGTGTGCTGCATTTCATTGTATTATTATCATGTTTATGATGACATATGTTTTATCTATCAGTTAGTCTCCTGGCTTTAAGAACAGGGTCTCTATTTCCTCTTTCCCCACAGGGCACGCCGTTCAGGTAGATTCCCCAAACTGTTCACTGATAGAATAAGAAACTTCACACAGTGGTTAAACTATGTTCACTCTAGAAAAAACTTACTTGCTGTAACCAAACATTTTCTAGCCTATTAGAAAAGCAAAATGATCATACTAAGCAGATATTGTATATAAAACATATCTCTTCTGATGCTTAGCATATGAAATTTCAATCAAAATAAGGAAAACTGAACTTTAACCCTAATCAAAATTTATCTTTTTCTTTGAGAAACACCTACATATGTCTCTCATAAATACTCATGCAATTTGACTGCAGAGAAATTTTAAAAATTATATTTACATATGTGAAAATTATTAAGAAATGCAACTGAGGTGAATTTTATTAATATGTTTTACTCAGAGATGAGCAGAGTAGCCTGCACATAAGGGAGGTTCAATATTATATGTATCAGGAAACAAAGTGAAATATGAATGATCACGATCTCACAAACCTATAGTCACAAGCTTGTCCAGATTCACTATGAATGACTAAGTCAGCTCCCTCCAACATAATAGTATTTTAAAAGCCATAGCCAACATAATGTTATGGTAAATTTAAAAAATTAAGGATCATATTTGCTTCTGTGTGTGATACTCTGCAAGAATCTTTCTCTCTCAAAGCTCCTTCTACCCAAAGCTCAGAACTTATAGTAAGGTATATATATTTAGGGTGTTGTCCTTGACATTTTTGATGATTCTTAAAAGTCTAAAGTAATTTTTCAGATTTGTGCTGAGAAGTACTAATCATTTAGTAGAAGGTCACGAGAAAATTTACATTTGAGTAAGGAGGAACACCAGGGGATAGTACATTCCTTTCCATGACTTAAACAAGTCATTTGATGGAATTTATTATTCTGTCACTGGGGAGTTGTGACACTATTTCTTTTTTAAGTAAGCTCTACAACCCAACGTGGGGCTTCCACTCATGACCCCGAGATTAAGAGTTGCATGCTCTACCGACTGAGCTAGCCAGGCACCCCAAGTTGTGACACTATTGGGTAAATATTTTTTTCAGTTACTCTTCAATTTCTAAAATCTCCCTGCAAGGCCAATTAGACCAGTAAGTTAGTGTGTGACCAAAATGAGAAGCTTGATCCCCTAATTCATTAGATAGAGTTCCTCTGTTACGTAATCACAAACTTGTCATCCATTTAACTTGCAAATGTGTGCTTCCAGCCACAGTAGGTTGGAGGATTATTAATAGATCTGCCCTGATCAGTGGAAAAGAAAAATTAGATCAATCCTTTAATGAATGAATATTTATCAAATTATTAATTTAATGAGAAGTGTCAGCACCAACTTTGATTAAAAGGAATAGAGCAAAAAAATGTATGAAAATAGTAAATGTCTAAAAGTTATTATTATGTACAATACTATATATAATTAAATATTATGTGTTCTCTGTATAGTATGAATTAAACATACAACTTAAGTATGCATGTTTTTGTATATTACATGCTATACATATGTAAATATATGATATATATGCATATATATCTATTATATACCCACATCTATATTTGTCTATGTATTTGATAATTCTCTATTATTCGGCTGAAATAAGAACACAGGTGATCCAAGTATACATTATATTTTATTTAGGATTCAGACTAATACATTTTTGTTAACAGACTTACCCTTACCTTTCTGACACATGCCAGAACACGTAATTGCTTCCTGAGTAAAATTTTACAAGATAAATTGATTTATTGTTCTGCAGTTCCTCTTGTCGATTTTATTCTCTTTAGCATTATCCAGTTAGTTCATACACCCGGTCACCACATTTACTTCTGAAGGACATTTGGCTCTTATTGACAATAAAATTCATTCTTGGAGAATTAGGTTTCAACATTATTGATAATAATCAAAACAGGAATTCCAGAAATATTTGACAATGGATTACATGATTATTGGGATAAGTATTTCTCCTCTGAAGATCAACTCCCCCACATCCTTGTTAAGATGAGCATGCTTACTGGGAAACATCTGCCATATGTATATGCGTGTGCATGTGTGTGTTTGTGTGTACATTGAAGAAATCCAAAACTCGTTATTTTTTATAAGGTTAATAGTACTACCTACATTTTATGTTTTTGTGGATAAGAGTTCCAATTTTATAGCGTTATTTAATAATTAGCTGACATAAAAGATACTGGATGTTTTATAAAATAATGATGGATTCCTCAAGCTACATGTAAAAAATCTATTTATTTTATGGTCTATCCCTCACATGTTCTTGGTAATCCAACTGATTTGAAACATGATCTAGACTGAGCTCAACCTTACATTAGCTATAAGCCCATGAGCAAGCCTTTGAGGTAGTTTACTCATTTGCAAAATGGGTAATATCTTGTTACATGATTTTTTTTGAAGTATAAAGTAATTGCTTTATTAGTGAATAGTCTCATAAAAGAAAAGTACTATGTGAAAATATATGATCCAAAAGTAATGAAATTCAAAAGCAAAAATTAAATATCCAGTAATTAAATTTTCACTTATGGTGACAATAAAATCTAAAAGTTCTTTCTATTTCTAAAGTGTGCTATGCTACTGGTTAAGAAAATATTTTAACATATATTTTTGTCCTGACCATGATATTAACATACAAAGTAATATTCAAATATGTCTTGTTCTTAATACACAGGAGATCTACTGTGGTGGATGGAAATTTAACTAAAAGTAATGAAGGGTCATATCTTTAAAAGACATATTGCTATTGAAAAATACGGTTGAATCACACTGGTTGACTTTTTCTGTAAATGGGTTAAAATTTACACACCACTGGAGATCTGTTTAAGAGCATGTGGGTTAAACACACTGAATCTCCATCCCAAACACAGTGAGGCAGCTACAAGTCAAACATAATGACAGTGCTGATTAATTAGATACTCCTACCCCCAGCACTTCAGAGTGATTTATGGAGACACATCTCTAGCCTGATCCATTGTGCTGACTGGATTAATGGAGTGAGCTAGAAAAATTCACTGGCAACAGTATCTGGAAGCCCAGCAAACATTAACCCTTGGAGTTTTCTTATCTACCCTATTGACAGAATATTAATTATGACAAAACATACATGTCTCACCTAATTATCTTTTGATAGCTTGGTTTATGTTTGATATATAAATATAGATGTATATATTTTATGTTGATATTTGGATCTACTGAAATTCCTTGCATTAGAAAGAAATCACACATAAACATTTAAGAAGAACAGAAGTAGATTAAGTTGTGCATCCATTATGGAAAGGACACCATGTAAGCATATCTTTTTCCTCTTAACCATATGCTTAGAGACATAGAAATTTGTTACAGAGTAAGGAGAACATAAAAATTCTTTTCAAACAAAAAACATTCCCATTGCATTAAGAAGTCATCAGTGTGTAGGTTGCTTGGTGGTAGTGAATTCCGGAATAAAGAGACATTCTGCTTGGGGTGGGGGGGAAGACATCACTGATATATAAGCAATTAAATTAGAAATATTCTGAAGCATGCCTAATCAGAAGTGAACATATTAGCACATAAATTGCTTTTGGTGTATATAAATGAAGTATCATATATTATCTGAATCTCAAAATTAAAAAGCTTTACGGAGCTATTTCTGCACCATATTTAAAGCTACATAACATTGAAATTGAATCTTTCCTAAAGTATCTAGAGAACAATTATGAGATATATCAGTAAGTTCAGCTTGAATTATTTTTGTGGTATTAGATCCATCCCAGTCACATATTCTACATGTGTTATGTTAAACATACGAAAATACAACTTTTGTGTAGAATTGGTTTAAAGTTCTCTGGGTAAAAATATGTCTTTCAGTTAGAAGCAAAAGTTATAACTAAGTCATAAACTCCTAATCAAGCAGCTCTACCTTGCGCTGAGACCAAATAAATACATTAATTAATTAAAATATTTTAAGAGCTAAGTTATCATAATAGTTTGGTAAGGATAATATAAAGAAGGTTGCCCAAATTTGGATAATTGAAAGAATGACTCAAGGCTCATACTTAGAGGAATTAGATTGTTTGTTGTGGATTTTCTTCATTCTAATGATGGTACAAAAAAAAAAAGGAAATGCAAAACTGACTAAATTTAAGTTCATAAATTTTTATTGCCCAAGTCATCAAGAAATGGAAACTTAATACCAGGTTTTAATGCCCATAGGTATACCATGCCTTGTGAAACAAATATGTTAGATCAAAGGTGCTGTCTTAAATTTGCCAGGTTGGAGTTACTGACAGTTCCGCAAGGATCTCATCTGAGAAAAAATTAAAGTTCTCATCTGGGAGTGATTTTGCTCCTTAAGGAGCAAATGTCCAGAGACATTATTGATTGTCCAAAGTAGGAGAGTGCTCCTGACTACTGGTGAGTAGAACTCAGCTGATACATATCCTACAATGCACAAGATAGCCACCTGCAACAGAATTATCCAGCCTCCAGAGTCAATAATGCTGAGGCTGAGAAACCCAGCCCTAGCTAGAATTGATTTAAATAATTTTATCTGGAGTTTTTAAATGAACTTGCTAATGTTGAGAATCACATCTATGAATGAATGTTAAAGTTTGCTGATCATCTATTACAAAAGGTGTTAGTGTCACTTAAAAATACAAGAGTACCCTGAAAATTAGAAAAATGAGCCTAAAACTATTAATACTCTCAAAGGGTGTCATCATTAAAACACCCTCAAGATATTAGGAGGCCCTTAAAATAGAACACAGGTTCATCAATATGTTCATTAATCATGTTCCAGATGTAAAACTTTTGAATGTGAGTATCTTGGACTTCTAAGCCCGTATTATTACCTAAGAACATTATTGAGTACCAGAAGAAAAGTTTTTATGTTATTTAATAATGTTAATATTACGAATAGTATTTAAAGAAGAAATTAATAACTCTCATGCAAAGTATTGTAAATATCACAAGTTAATGGAGTGAATATCTGTACTGAATACATGACTGAAGATAAAATTGTGCCCAAGGTCAAAAAAGTTTCAATTTTATTTTTTAATTAACTAAAACATATTCAAGCCCAATGCTCATCTCTTACATCATTCAAAGGCTCTATTTAGCAGAAAACAGACTCCAGAGAAAGTGGCTTCCCATTCTAACCACTCTCAAATAAACAATTTGAGAAGTTTCTATGACTATTGTCTTCAAGCTTTTCAATTTCAACAGTAAGATTTTATTATTAACAGTAAGAACAGCCTTTGCAAATGGTTGTTTCTCACTTGGAAAGGCTTCTTTTTTATGTTATAAATTTATTAAAATGTTTCCAAATTCAAATCTAGCTCCAACGTAGTCAAATTTAGCCTTTCTCAGCAATTTCGGTTCACAAACCTCTTTTCTGCATAAAATGGAAAATTTAAAATTCCGCTTAGAATTAGACATTTAAGCGGCGCCTGGGTGGCTCAGTTGGTTAAGCGACAGCCTTTGGCTCAGGTCATGATCCTGGAGTCCCGGGATCGAGTGCCGCATCAGGCTCCCTGCTCGGCAGGGAGTCTGCTTCTCCCTCTGACCCTCCCCACTCTCATGTGCTCTCTCTCATTCTCTCTCTCTCAAATAAATAAATGAAATCTTTAAAAAAAAAAAGAATTAGACATTTAAAATTTGTATCACTCACTTTGGCACTTTGAGGCTATACTCCCTCACTTCTTTTTTCCTCAACCAATTCTTTTCCACTTTTTAAATCTTAAATCTTAAACACCCAGTTAGGTTATAAACACTATATCATGAATATCTCTTTTATTGATGAGTGCTTAGTAAATATTAGCAGAAGGAAAGAAGGAAAGAAGGGAGGGAGGGAGACAGGAAGGGGAAAAGGAAAAAGGAAAGGAAGAGGAGGAGCTCAGGAAGGGAGGGAGAAAAAGTCCTTTGTATTACTCTTCCTATGTTACTCAGGAGTAAACGTTCCCCTACTCTTCTTTAAAAGCAAAATGTCTTCAACTGGCTCACAGACGCTGAAGTTCATCAATTCCAATCCATCGGTGCCCACACTGATCATTTATGCCTAGACATAATAGTATTTGAGGTTTCTCTAGGTTTTCTCATTCAAGATCAGTAATTCTAAACTCCCCTTTACAAGTGTAAACCCAGCTCCTGGAAAAAATGTATTAGAATGTGGGAGAGGGCTAACTTCAAAAGCATAATATGTTTAACATAATTGCGTATTTAGAAAAAAAACTTTATTTTTCATAAAATAAAATGCAGAAAGCAAAACTGGTCCTGTCAGGGTAGGCTTCTTAAACCAGATATGAGCAAATGATTTTCCCATCTATACTCTTCAATGTCTTCCCATTCCCTGGAAGATGAATTCCAATTCTTAAATTCCATAGGCCATCTTTTCTACCTCTTTCCTTTCCTCTCTTTTTAGTTCCTAATTCAGACTTTGCGCTTGAGCCAAACCAGATTTTTTCCTCTTTTTCAAAAGCACCATGCCATCTCTTTTCAAAAGCACCATGCTCTTTGTACATACTCATTAGCCTCAACCCAGTTCCCAAGCATCCTTGCTGCCAACACACAACATACAAGTGTGTACATGCATACACACATGCATTGTTATCTACCTCCTACTTCACATCCTGCAAGAATTATTTTCATGGCAAACTGCTTCCAGGTCTGGGGTCAGATCTCTGGGTTCCCCTGGGGATCCTGCACTTCCTCCCACATTTCCTCTCTCGTGACACAAACCACACTGGAATGAGATTGAGTGCATGGCTGTATGTAAATTCTGTGAAGACCTTTTTTTTCTCTCTTGCTCTCCCGGTATTCCTAGTACCTAGTACCGAGTTAGGCAAATACGTTGTTAAATTGAACTAAAACAAACTGAATCGGGTCATACTAAATAATTTTAAGTTTAATATATGGCTGGAGCTACTCAGAAATTTTTCGTTTTGATCAAAAAGGGATTTGGTTTCTTGTTTTGTTTTGTTTTAAAAGATTGATAAACACCTATATGCAAATCTCCACAGCTTCTCAATGCCTTTCTTTTGTAAGGGAATTCATTTTATGTTTCCCCTACGTCTTTCTGCTTTCAAGAATTAGCTTAAGACAGATGTCAGATGTCCAAAATTCCTACGGTTACTCAGTGGTTATGTATCTGCTGTCTCATAACTGAACTTTTTTTTTAATCTTAAGAAAATTTTTTTCTCTTAAGTGATAGTCTCCTCTACTCCAAAAAAAGCCCCCCCTTTAAATTTATCTGTAATATATTCTGCACTTAACATCGCAGGACATTTTACTGTTCACTGTATTCCTTTATCAAAATTTCTTCTGATAAAGCGTTTCCTTTCTGAAAATTAAATTAATAAATGATCATTGACAGAAAATTTGAAAAACACAAATATAAGTAAGAAATTGTGATCACACACGTAATTCCAATATCCAGAGATGGCCCCTGATAACATCTTGTTGAATTTCTTTCCACTCATTTTTTATGCCTGTACTTTAAACAGTTAAGATCAATCTGGACAAATAGATCATATCCTGCATTTAAAAAATAATTTTATACCATAAGCATTGCTCATGCTGTTACGCATTATTTTTGTACACTTAATTTGAAATGACTATGTAATATTATTATGTGAGTATATCACAGTTTACTTCCCCATTTCCCTATTAGTGTCCATTTAGATTTCTCTAGGCATTACAGTTGTTCCTGCTTTCAAGAAACAAAGGTTATGGAACCCCATGTGCCATTGTGCTTGGGTGGATTTTCTCTTCCTTCCTTGTTCATGTAACTTGCCATACAGCCGTTGCTTCAGTACAATGATGCTTCTTTATGCTTTTTAATGAACTCTTCTATAAGTGCATGAATCACATAATTGGGAATTTGGGGGAAAGAACCGTCTTTCTCTGCCTTATGTATTGATAATAAATACAGTCATGACTCAGGGAATGATAATGAGTCATTTAATTTGCTTAAAGCACTTCCTCTCCGATTCACTGGAATGGCAAGCTTAAAATTGCTGGCAGCCAAAGATGTAGTTCTTTATATTTAAGAGAGTAGGAGTGTTTTCTGCTCTGCCTGCCTGAAAATCGATCATTCCAGAAGCATAAAAGGTTAATGATTGCATAGCAGTAAGTTGGTATGGCAATAATACCAATAACAATGTTAAATTGATTAGGTTTCAGAATTCCAAAGGTGTGCAGATGCAGGAATAGGTGTTCCTACAACTTGGTGAATTATAGGAATACCTGTTAAAGTGCACATACAATGAACTTTTCTAGGTGGACGTGTTCTTGGCAAAAAGTTCAGCAACATATCTGTTAAGAAAAGTCATTTATGCCAACAACTTGCTTCCAGTATTGATGAGAGAGGAAAAAGTCAAATAACTGGATTAAATGGCTTTTGCAGTTTGACCTCCCAGAATAGGATGAAAAGAAACCCAAGTGCTCTAAATGCTCAATTATAAAGTGCTTTGATGATGAGATGCCCTTCCTCAGCCCTCGACACCATATTCCCATGAATAGAAGAGACAAATAATTTCCATGTTAAAGAAATTTTGTGAGGAATCTTTATCCACTTTAGAGATATTGCATTTTCTCACTTATAGAAAGAATCCAACAAGGGGGTAAGAAGAGTTCCAACTTCACTCACAGGGGCTAGAATTCAAGGACTCTATTTCTTTATTAAAGAGAGCAACAGAAGTAATAGGAAAAACCTTGGTCTTAGATGTGAGGCTGGGAATTTGTCTCTTTCACAGCATAGAGCTGACAAGGCCTCATACATGAGGGAAGAGAAGAAAAAAAAAGAGAAATCTAAGTAGGAATTCAGGACAGAAGGAAGAAGCATTCTGGAAGAGGAGTACGACCACCAGCACTGGTCCAGATGATAGGTGCCCAGAGGATGGTTCTGATGTGCAGGACCAGGATTGTTTCAGACTGAGTGCTGACTGCAATCTCCAGAGCAGATGACCAAACTGGCAGGTAGGTTTCTGAGAGGAAGCGCTTGGGCCTTTACCCACATTCTCCACATACCTGGATTCACAGATGGCAAATGAAAAAGATGATGTTTATGTGTTTTATGTACTCTCATAAATTATAGAGCTCAAAGCCCATCTTCCTATATGGATAAAATTAATTCTCAACACTTGTGTATGTCATTTAACTCAGCTGATTCTCTTTTCATTGAAAACATTTTAGAAGTTACAATTTTCTGTATTGTTTATATAGACTATCCAGGTTTCTGAATGGCATAATGTCTTACTTAGTTTGAGTAGCTAGGAGAATGCAAACAAAATTTCCAAGGACAAGGAAATAAAATCCTATCTTGTACTTAAGTTCTCTAAATTCACTAAAAAAATGGTTTGAACTGAAAATTGAAAAAAACTTTAGAAATTTAGAAATAAATTACTTCCTAACTACTAATTCTCATTAAATAAATTGTTCTCTATTTATTACTGAAGTATCATTATATAAAACAATACTTTTCCATACACTTAAAATAGTTTTAGATATCTAATGTTATTTTATATTTTAAGTGTGTGCATGTTACACATAGATATGAATAGAAATATTGTTACATGAAATACCATAATTTTATTTTAATCAAATAACTGTTATTGACCTTTTTTTGAAGAGTACTTTACAAATGTGTTTCTAAGCAAAAATACTCTCAAGAGGTTTACAGTTTGGTTGAGGAGAGAGAACACATATAAAGGAACAAACCAAAAGCATGTTACAGAAAAGCAGAACAAGGGGAAATTAATATAGAGTAAAATAATTTTTTTTTTGCATTTCAGATTTTTTATTTGAATTTAGAATATAATTAATTTTATGTAGTTTGGGTAAACTTCCTTTAATAGCAATCTTCTTGTGTGTGTGTGTTCATGAATTGGAAGATTCAACTTATTTTTTTTCCCTTTTTTTAAATTATTATGTTATGTTAATCACCATACATTACATCATTAGTTTTTGATGTAGTGTTCCATGATTCATTATTTGCGTATAACACCCAGTGCTCCATGCAGAACGTGCACTCTTTAAAACCCATCACCAGGCTAACCCATCCTCCCACCCTCCTCCCCTCTCGAACCCTCAGTTTGTTTTTCAGAGTCCATCATCTCTCATGGTTCATCTCCCCCTCCGATTTCCCCCCCTTCATTCTTCCCCTCCTGCTATCTTCTTCTTCTTCTTCTTCTTTTTTTTTTTTTTTTAACATATAATGTATTATTTGTTTCAGAGGTACAGATCTGTGATTCAACAGTCTTGCACAATTCACAGCGCTCACCATAGCACATACCTTCCCCAGTGTCTATCACCCAGCCACCCCATCCCTCCCAACCCCCACCACTCCAGCAACCCTCAGTTTTTTTCCTGAGATTAAGAATTCCTCATATCAGTGAGATCATATGATACATGTCTTATTCTGATTGACTTATTTCATTCAGCATAACACTCTCCAGTTCCATCCACATCGTTGCAAATGGCAAGATTTCATTCCCTTTGATGGCTGCATAATATTCCATTGTATATATATACCACATCTTCTTTGTCGATTCATCTGTCGATGGACATCTTGGCTCTTTCCACAGTTTGGCTATTGTGGACATTGCTGCAAAACCTCAATGAGATATCACCTCACACCAGTCCGAATGGCTAAAATTAACAAGTCAGGAAACGACAGATGTTGGCGAGGATGCGGAGAAAGGGGAACCCTCCTACACTGTTGGTAGGAATGCAAGCTGGTGCAGCCACTCTGGAAAACAGTATGGAGGTTCTTCAAAATTTGAAAATAGAGCCACCATACGATCCAGCAATTGCACTACTGGGAATTTACCCCAAAGATACAAATGTAGGGGTCCGAAGGGGTATGTGCACCCCGATGTTTATAGAGTAAAATAATTTTAAAAAATGATGGGGAAACAGTGAGCATAGCTGAATTAGCAGAGTTGTTTGTGATCAGTAATGGATTTCCAACAACAGCAAAAACTGTATCACGTCTGTCCTTTCCTTAAGATAGAAGTTCAGAGTTTATGGTACCAAACTGCATAGCATTAATATTTACTGTATTTTGAAATCCAAATAAGAACATTCTGAAGTGGTTCCACACTGCCAATATAAGCTATGCCATGTATATACCCCGAGAATTCCTGTCACGAAGAGGAATATGTTATGTATTTGAATCCAAAGAGGTAAGGTTTATCCCAGAGGTTTTTAATGGGGAAGAGGGTCCTCCTGGAGACATATGGTAATGTCTGGAGACATTTTCCTTGTCACATTTAGTGGGTGGGTGGGGAGTATTACTGGCATTTAGTAGATAGCAGCCAGGGATGTTGCTAAACATCAGACAATGCCCAGAACCGTGTCCAACAACAATCATCCAGCCCAAAATACCAACAGCCCTGAGGTTGAGAAACCCCCCTGGTCTATCCCTTATATATCTGCTAAATGCTCAAGGGAAAAGATTGGCCCTCAAATTAAAGAGTCTGTAATGCAAGAGATTGGCTTATTCTGCGATCACATGTACATTTTAGATGAAATTAAATCACTTTTTTAAGGAAAGTTTCCAAATCTTTCTTCATTTCAATCCTACTATTTGAATTAGTTTTCAAAAAGTTCCTCAAAAATATACTTTTTACTCTGGTCAGGTGTCTCACAAGTAGGGTAAGGTGGTATTTCTTACCATACCATTACTTCTGTTGTTCTTTTAAACTCCAACCATTTGTTTTCTTCTATGCCTTTCCTTTCTATTTATTCAAATATTTTATACCCTCTGATAGTTGGGTAAAATACCTTTTCTAAAAGTAACCCCCAAAATTGAACTTTTGTACTTTTATTATCTCTACCGCATACTTTAGCATTTAATCATTTCTCATTATCTTGCTTTGTTTTATGTCTCACTTTTTATCTAGACTATATGCTCTTGAGAATAAGAATGAGGCATCATTCTTAAACTATATGATTCTTTTGGTATTTGACACCAACATATGCAGTACACAGACTAGCATATAAAGACCAACATATACACACATATAGACCAGCATATACAGTAAACGTTCATTAAATTTTCATTATTTTGTTCATTCATTTCTTTAGTCTGATAGGAAAACAAAGGGTGAAGATAGGTGAGAAGGAAAAGCATAAAACCAAGAGAAGAATGGACCTTGCCAACAAGTTTAATACATTTTTTTTCAGTGATCTTTGCACACGTGAGTTGCAATCTAATTAACTTCCATTTTACCCTGTCTCAATCTGTACTTATGGAGGTTGAAATAAGTTACTGTTTTCTCAGAAATACCAACTGAGCAAGAAGCTAGCATTTTCTATATACTCACTGGAACAAGCAAACTCTATTCTAACCCTGGATGGTGGTGGCCACTGTTGGGCTCTGGAGACAGAATCCCTGGGTTTGAATCCTAGATTACCCACTTATCAGTGTGACATTAGGGAAGTCATTTAACTTTTCTGACTTGGAATGCTTCCTCTATTCTATGGGAATATTAAGGGTGCCCAGTTCAGATGGTTGTTATGATGACTGAATTAGATAACTGATGTGAAGGGCTTAGACAAGTGCCAGGCCAAGAACGAGGGCTCAGTAAATGCTAGATAGCCTCATTACTAAAAACATAACTTAATCCTGTGATCCCTCAAGATCTTATCTGTTAACATGACCTTAGATCTAAGATCTTCAAATTATCTTAGCATTTCAAACATATGTTATAATGTCTTTTAAATGAGATTATTTTCTTTACCGATTACTCAAGAAGTAACAGTTTATCGTGCTTCACAATGGGCAGGTTCACAACATTCTCAAATGTATTTTACATTTTTAAATTTATCTAACCTAAAAATCTAAAATAAAGAATAAAAATGTTCTTAATCTTGCATACTATAAATCTGCTTTTGTGTGTTCGTAAACACTGGGTTCATGGTGAAATAAATTAGCGCTGTAAAGTACACATATGTCAACAATTACTGAGTGCAGTAATTTAAGGCCTGATTCACTAAACTTTCCTTTGGCCAATAAGCACTCTTGCACAAGAAATGTGATTTAAGGAGGAAAAGGACTGAAATATAAATATTGCACTGACTCCATCTTTCATATTCCTAAGTGCTATAACTTTCAGAGTACCATTTCCTATACTTATGGCATACCTAATTAACTCCCTCCCACCAACATTTATTTATGTCATCATTTTCCCTGGATTAGTTCTGATTTATAAATAAGCATGCCTGTTGAAAGTAAAGTAGAAGTGTGATTTAACCCAAGGTAAGAAAAATGTGTAGGTTTAGTTCATCAAAACTTCTAATAAGCACTGGTTAAAAAACTTCACCTACACAATAAATGGCAAAGGGTTTAAGCTTTACCTGCTTGATTTAGAAGGGTTATTAATTCAGAATCCATTCTTCTGTTTTTAAATGTGGAACTTTAATTGACAAATACTGACTTCCAGTGCTGTAACACAAAACTTCTCAGCGTGGCTGGAATATCCGACTTCCTAATATTTCACCTGGATCACATTTTTTAATTTATGGAAATCATTTTAAAAATATGACTCTAAGAGAAGTATGACTCTAGGAAATTTATATGTTAAAGATAAATAGCACATGTGCAATCCTGCCTATTATAAAAGGGAGGAGGACATCACTATATTATTCTAGATTAAAGAGTACTTGAAATAAGCAATAAACTCATATAAGTCAACAACTTCAATAATTGATCCTTTATAGGACCCCTTTTCCCTCACTACAAAAGAAACATGCAAATAAACATATAACAACAACAACAAACACCCAGAAAATAAAATGGTTGGACTGTGTGGAATTTATTGTTACAGTTCTTTATTAACAAGAGAACTGGAAAATCTAACTTAGTACTCTAACCAGATCAGCAAATACTTGTTAATTCAAGTCTGCTCTTAATAAATTATTGCAGTGGCCTCTCTATTTGTAGTCTTTCCTTACCTCTAGTCTAGGCAGTGTATTTCCCTAGATTATTTTCCCAGGAAATGCTGATTTCATTCATTCTTTCTTCTGCTCTAAGTGTTCATAGTTTATTGGTCTGTGTGATCTTGAAAAAGTTATCTTTCTGATTCTCAGTTTCTTCATCAGCAAAATCTATTATAAGGGTTTAATAAGATAATGTATTTGAACATTAAAGAAGCTAAGTAGGGGAGCCTGGGTGGCTCCATTGGTTAAGCGGCTGACTTTTGGTTTCAGCTCAGGTCATGATCTCAGGGTAGTGAGATTGAGCCCCACCTCAAGTGCTTGGCGCAGAGTCTGCATGTCCTTCTCCTTCTGTCCCTCCCCGGCTCACAAGCTCTCTCCCTCTCGCTCTCTCTCTAAAACAAATTTTAAATAAATAAAATCTTTTAAAAAAAATTTAAAAAGGGCGCCTGGGTAGCTCAGTTGGTTAAGCGACTACCTTCTGCTCAGGTCATGATCCTGGAGTCCAGAATCCAGTCCTGCATCGGGCTCCCTGCTCAGCAGGGAGTCTGCTGCTCCCTCTGACCTCCCGCCTCTCATGCTCTCTCTCTTTCTCTCTCTCTCTCAAATAAATAAATAAATAAAATCTTTAAAAAATTAAAAAAAAAAGGTTCCATCTCCCTCTACTTCTCCCCCTCTAAAAAAAAAAAAAAAGCTAAATAAATGTAAGCTTTATATAAATCTGAAATATATCTGTTTTAAAGAGAAGCATATTACCCTGGCTAATCAAAATTTCAATTAGGCAGAAATCCAATAGAATTAATAAAACGTATTAAGTTGCATTATAATGATCTCTTAGAGATCTTTTTCCCATTTTTCTAACACCAATGATCTTGAGACTATTTGCAAATTAATTTTCTAAAATAATGTCTCTAAATGAGTCAATCCTCTGTATAAAAACCTTTGATGGTTTTAAATTGCTTAAGAAATGAAGACAGACTCTTATCAATTGTATTCAAGGCCCTTTATGATATACCCAACCCCATTTTCCACCTCCTCTCCATAGAATCCAATACTTAGAGCCAAATTGGACCACAGGCTGCCCTTAAATATTCAGTATTTTCTTGCCTTTGTTTACATTCCTCCCTCTCTGCCATTTGGACCTGTTGAAATTGTACTGAAGCAATTTCTTAATAACTATTTGATGAATTGAATGAAAATTAATGAACTAACTATAATTTGTTCTCTACATCTATTAGATGATCTGTTATATTCCTAAAGATTCACAATCAATTGACTCTGAATGAAAATAAAAATCAGTTTAGATAAAAAAAAAGTTCCGAATTTACTTTTGGGGTGATTGACTAACCATTTAACTTTTCAGCTAGTTGAGCCTATATCAAAAAGACACAACAATTACTAATGTGTGACCTCACACTTTTGTAGAATTGTTTTGGAGTCCATTTACTGCCATTAATAAATATAAAATATGGAAATTGTGTAGCACATTTTCACTAAAACTTAGGACACTGGAGGTAAATAACATACATTCATCTTCTGAGCAAATTAATAATTTTATTAAAGCCACTTGCAGATATATGTCTTCTTTCCAAATTTGGATGCCAAAATGAATGTAGATAGATGATAGATAGATAGATGATAGATAGATAGATAGATGATATGAAATCCAAAATGAGATTGAGAAAAGGAAGAAGCAAGAAGTCTGGTGTGAAGGTCACATGTAAGCAGTCACACTGCTCTACTCTGACATGATTTGTTCATAAATACTAGAAATTGAAAATTGAGCTTTAACTGAAAATTAATCTGAAAATACTGCTTATAAAATTCACAAGAATTCTGGCATGTTCAAAGCATACTGCAGGTGCAAGATAGTTTGATCACATTTAATAATTCTTATTTAGCTTAAATCCTCCCAACTCTCTTTTATGGCCTGATTTGTTCCTTGGCAAGTCTTTTATACACGTGTCTGCATATGTTTGGGAAGGAACAACTGAGTGCATGAACAGCTACTTAGCATTCAGGACAATAGCAATTTAATTATCTTGCTCTTACATTTAGCTCAAGATTATTTATAGGGGCACCTGGGAGGCTCTGTTGGTTAAGCATTTGCCTCTTGATTTTGGCTCAGGTCATGATCTCAGGGTTGTGAGATCAAGCCCAGTGTCAGGCTCCACACGGGACATATATATATGTAAATAAATCTGAAAATCTATCTCTTCTATTTTTTCTTTTTTACAAGGACTGGATTTATTAATCCAACCCTTACCAAGTGCCAGACATAATGCTAGGACTGGGAATAAAAATGAATAATAAGGGGGAGAGGCACCACCCAGAGACTGGGTGGCTCAGTCAGTTAAGCGACTGAATGATTCTTGATTTCCAGATCATGATCTCAGGGTTGTGAGATCATGCTCCACCTTGGGCTCTGCACTCAGCGGGGAGTCTGTTTCCCCTTCCCTCTGCTCCTCCCCCTGCTCCTACATTCTCTTTCTCTCTCAAATGAATAAATAAATCTTTAAAAAAAATGAATAATAAGGCAGTCTTTGCCTAAAGGAGCTCACGGTCATCTGAAAAGGAAAACACTAAGTTTAAGATTTAGAGGGTAGTTGTCTCAGGAAATCCCCAATCAGGAAAGAAGTTCCATTGAAATTTAGAAGATATAGATAGGGAAATGCTGTTGGAGGAAAATATGAAGATCCTGGGCCCTGGAAACATTGTAACAAAGCTCTATGAACATGTGTTGCAATTTTTAATTTTTTTTTCAACTTCAGAATTTGGCAAGCTAAGTGAATATAATCTTGAGACTGTACTTTTGACTTTCTGTTAACAAATGACTAGAACAGTAAGATTGAAATTGTTCTTATTCCCAATTCCCATTCTTGGTTAGTCATCGACACAGGAAAGCATCTGAGTTTCAGAAGTATTATTTCCCTCATCTTAACATACTAACAAAACTGGTTATTTAACACAGTTTTAAGTTTTCAGTGGGATCTTAAAATTTTGCACTTATTTTCATATTGAGGGTTATCTTTTGTCAAAAGTGTTCCTAATAAAATAATATGGGTTGGAAAGGAATTGTTAGCTCTGAGGGATTTAATATAATATGTTAATACTTTGTTTATAATTTGTATCTGTTTTCATGACAATTATTGACCTAAAACTGTCCCTTCTTTTAATATCTTCTCAGATATTGGTATCAAGGTTGTGCCAACTTATAAAAATTAGTCGGGAAGTATTTCCTCTTTTTCTATTATTTGGAAAAGTTTTGTTCGTGTTTTGCTATTTCATTCTCATATGTTTTCTGGAAAAACTGGTTAGATTAGTATTATATCTTCAGTACATGTTTGCAAGAATTCACCTGTAAATTCGAGGTGAGATTTCTCTATGATAAATTCTCAGTGTCTCTGATAAATACTGGATTATTTGGATTATCTACTTATTTTTTCTTGTTGTTAAAGTATGGTATTATTTTTTCTAGAAATTTTTTCATTTCATCTACATTTTTAAAGTTATTTGCCTGAACCCGTTCTTTTACCTATTAGCATCTGGAGGATCTGTAAGATATTCACTTTTTCTTTTCTGATATTAATAATTTGTATGTATGTCTAAGCCCAATTTTACCTGCATGCCCTAAAATTCTATATGTGATATTTTCATATCATTTAGCCCAAAATATTTTATAAAACTGATGGAGTTTTCTTCTTCGATGCACAGGTAACTCATAATTGTATTGCTTAATTTCTAAATATTTGAGCATTTTATGAGCTATCTTTAGATTATTATTTCTAGTTTAACTCCTCTGTAGTCAGAGAAGGTACCTTGCAGCATTTTTAATCCTTTGGTACATGTTGTGATTTGCCTTATCGTCTAGGATGTCAATTTTGGTTGTTGTATCTACCTTAAAAGATGAATATATGTATATTCCTTTTAATGCTCTTTATTGTATTTTCTGAGCATCTGAGACCCAATCTCTGATTATTTTCCTTCTATCTGAAGAACTTCCCTCAGTATTTTTTTCAGTGTGGGTCTACTGGTAATGTATTATTTCAGCTTCCTCCCCACCCCAAATACCTTTATTTCACTTTACTTTTGAGACATTTTCATGGGACTTAAAGTCCTAGTAGGTAGGGTTTTTTGTTTTGTTTGTATGTTTTCTTTCAGCATTTTGAAATATCATTTCATTATTTTCTGGCTTCCATCATTTCTGATGAGAAGCCAGTTGTCAATCTTTTGATCATTGGAAAGTAGTGGTGTGTGTGTGTGTGTGTGTGTGTGTGTATCTCTGTCTCTGCCTTTAAGGTTTTTCTTAGATTTTGATGTCTAGCAGATTGCTATATGTGCCTAATTGTAGTGTTAGTTTTGTATTTCCTGCCTTTGATTGCAGAGCTTCTTGAATATGTGCCTTCATGATTTTGTCAATCCTGGAAAGTTCTGCATCATTCTCTTCTCTTTTTCCCCTCGTTTTGGGTCTCCAATTATATGTACATTGTAATTTTTCATCTCGTCTCACATATCTTTTATGCTTTTTTGTGTATTTTCATCATTTTCTTTCTAGCTTCATCTTGTATGATTTTACCTCATCTACCTTTCTGTTTACTAAGCCTCTCTTTTGCTCTATCTAATCTGCTGTTATACCCATCTGTGTAGTTTTTCATTTTACATATTGTTTCCTCAAATATCTAGAATTTCTTTTTATGCTTTTTTAAGATTTTCTTTTTTGGAACCTATTCTTTTAAATATGTTAATCATAGCTATTTTAAAGCCATCCCTGATAACTTCAAATATCTGGCTTATAAATTGTTCTATTTCCTTTTTTCACTGGGTTTTGGGTCACTTCATCCTCTCACAATGAATGGGTTATGTCCATTTTTTTTCCACAATGACAGTCAATGCCAATAAACATCTTGAAACATGTCTTCTTGTGCCCATAAGTAATAATTAAGAATGAGTATAAGTACACTAGAATTGCTAGATAAAAATATCACACACATTATAACTTTTCTAGAAACTGACCAATTATTTTCCATGGAGATTATACCAATTTACATTTCCACCAAACATATAATATTTCCCATTTTTTCCATAATCTCAGCAACATTTGCTTTTGTCAGACTTTTAAATTTTCTAATCTGTGTGATATATTTTATTTTGATTTTCCCCATTTCTGATACATTCTTAGTAATTATTATGTTTCTAAATATTATGTTTCTGTTTCAAAACTGTCCAGATATATTCTCTTTGGCTAACATGAAACTAAATGGATAATAATCACTAAAACAATCATTAAATATTTTTATGTTGTATAGATTTTATTAAATTTGCTCCTTTTGTCTTTATTATGAATTGTATTTTCCCCCATTTCACTAAGATGAATCAATGGCTCAAAACTGGTTTATTGGAAGGCAAAGTAACACTGAGAATGACAACAAAAATACCATAAAGTTAACTTTGAAAATACAAATACAGAACAGATACATACTATGAGTTGAGAATATGACTCAGTATATGATGGAGTAAATAAATCCAAAATGTAAGGACTTAGAAAAAGAAAAAAGACTACTGATAGGAATCATGACCCTCTGAACATTGGATTCTTGTAAGGTGGTTGTTCTATTTTCCCCTTTTCTCCATTGCCTTGTGTGATAAGATATGGCATCAGGATTTTTGAACAGTGATGCAAATAAATAAATTGTCAAGAATTTGACTTTTTTTCTAATATTCTTTATTCGATATTCACTTTTCTCTACCAGATTCTAAAGTGGTGTTGCTGTGTAACTACTTGCCATTATCAATATTTTATAGATACAATTACCACTAACATCATGAAGTGAGTAAACAATGGTTTTAAATCTACTCTTTGTCTTCTTGAATAATTATGCCCCATGAATTATCTGGTCTAACCTACAAAATGATTAAACTATTTTGATGCAAGTAGAAAGAAAATTACTTCACATATTTCTTCCATGTGCACCTTTCCAAGTTTACATATATAGAAAGCAATTGGTTTATTATGAAACTATTTCATCTGAATTTATTCCAAGGACTCTAACTAAATATGAAGTGGGAAAAAAAAAGTGATGCAATATTGTTTTAAATTTGAGATTATTTTAAATGATTTACCTTATATTGGACAATCTTTAACTACCCATAACAAGTACACAGTCATCTTCCCTTCCTTCTGAGCCAGTGCTGAGTAATGTCTAAAGATTTTTCAGAAGCATGTAGTGTTTACATGCTGAAATCTACTTCTTATTTTCATGTTCCCTGATTTCGCTCGATGTGTTCGTTGGCCTTCTTTTCAAGTGTATTTGTTTGTGTTGAGCAAGAAGCCAGTGGTATTAGTGCATGGAAACCAGGTAGCTGTCAGAAAGACTGTGGCAGCATGTCTAATTTTGCTATATTAAACCTGTCACAAAGCGTTAAATAAGAGATTATAGGAAGTATGCATAGAGCACATGGTTTATAACTTCATAAACTTGTAGTGTGGGGAACAAGCTAAAACCTCTCTCTTTTATCTTCTTTTCCATTTGGTCTCACCAATCTCTTTAAACCACTACTAGAAGAATGGGTGAAACTATAAAAATTTTTCATGACCACAAGAAAGCTCATTCCCAAGTAATAGCCATACCAACAGTTAGTCAGAAATACTTGAGAAGCTAACAAGGATTTTCTTTTCAATCCACACAAATATCTATTTCGTATACCACGAGAGTATGGTGAATCCTTATAATTGCTGATGTCCAAATTTATTTTTAATTTCCTAGAAATCATACTATTTTTATAGCTAGCAGTTTCTATTGCAAAACCCAAAGGATATCCCAATAGTTTTTTTTTTTTTTTTTTTTTTTTAAGAACAGAAACTCTTGAGCTTAGAACTATGTAGTACTTGCTAATTGTTTTTCTAAATGAGCACAGGTGGATTTAAGTGTTATGGTACCTGAAGCAGGTACCACTGGGACAATACTACTGAAAAAACAGAAAAATAATTTACTAGTTCAAAATCAGGTACAGAGTGAATATATAATTAGAGTATGAAAGAAATCACAAGTTACAAAGTATAAAAAGCTGAAAATGCCACAAAAATCACAAAAACAACATACTATTTTTTTGAAGTAGCTATCTCACATATCCTTGGTCATGTACTTCGCTACTTACTATGTGACAGGCTCTATACCATGAACTTGGAATGGCTAAGGCTCACCTTGTTTCCTCCAATCTTTTCAGAGGTTCTTTTCGCCCTTGAAAGTCTAGCACAGAATAGGCACAAAGAAATATTTATAAAATAAAAAAAATTATTAAAATTTTAAAAAGACGAATCTTCCTGTCCTCCTACCTTATTAATTTATAGGTTCATCAAGGCCACAAAGAATAACTAAAACAACCAAAGCATTGTGAATTGGATTAATACATGACATTTTGTATGATATGAGGAAGAGTTTTTCAGCACTGGGAAAACAAAAGCTAATGAAGACATATTACTGAAGCCATTTAAGGTAATTTAGCCTCTGAAGAAAAAATGATGCAAAAAGGAAAATGATTGCGTGACCCCCTTTTCAATAATGTGTTAGAGCCTCCATCTTCCATATAGGAATCCTAAAAGCAAATGTCAGATATCGCAATTAGGAGCCATGATATAGGCTTAATCCAGAAGGCAGATATTGAAACAGAATGTTCAAGTGTGGAAAAGTCATTAAAAGGTGGTCAGGTCAGTTGGAATGCAAGTAGGGGAAATTCACCATAGGCTGCCTGAAGGGCAATGGAGAAGATCAAAGATAGAAATGGACCAAGGTCAGGGGGTGCCTGGGTGGCTCAGTCGTTAAGTGTCTGCCTTCGGCTAGGGTCATGATCCCAGGGTCCTGGGATCGAGCCCCACATCGGGCTTCCTGCTCAGAGGGAAGCCTGCTTCTCCCTCTCTCGCTCCCCCTGCTTGTGTTCCCTCTCTCTCTGTGTCTCTGTCAAATAAATAAATAAAATCTTAAAAAAAAAAAAAAAGAAATGGACCAAGGTCAGGTTTAGTAAAAACAAAAGACGCAAAGGAAACAGGTGAGGCATAGAAGGGGATGTAGAACCATGTAATCCTAAAAGCAGAGAGGCCCGTGCTGGGAGATATGTATCTTTTAGCAAGCTAATATCTCTGGAGTGGTGCTAACTGGGCTGGAGTCAGGAAAGTTCAGTCACAGAATTGTAGATGTTGCATGGCCTCTAGTTCAGCAACATTCCTAAGCAATCCTTCCTCTTTGGGGTAGCTTGAGAATCTTCTAGAAGTCCAAAATGATGCGAATATTTCCAGTATTTCAGTCCATTACTGTTTAAGTCATTCCATTTCATTTCCCCTCCCAAGCTAAAGCACAGGACTCTCTCCATGTTCCTTTCCTTTACAGGGTGACTACCTGCTCCCAATTCTCCAGGACTGCAAGGGTTCCTCAGATGCAAGACTTTGAGTTTTAAAATTAGGACTGTTTTGTCAAACCAAGATGAGTTGATAACCCCAGTTGTGGGCCAGATAATTTGGCAGCTCAGCTCTAATTTCACAACAGAGTGGGGGTAGAGGCTCACTCATGCTCTCAACACTAGACTTCTAATCCAGTGCACCTTTCATTACAGTTTGTCCTTAGAAGATATTAATTTAATAAATGTGCTGGAATTTATTTTCACATTTATTTCACAACGTATATACAAAGTCCTGGGCTGATAACAAAAATATATTCTTTTATGAAAGAAAGGTTTGGGATGCTGATATTGAGATTTTTGTTTTTATTTCACAATTGTATTCTGTGTGTGTGTGTGTGTGTGTTTAAATTATAGTGCTCTGAATGGGGCAGGATGAAATTTATTACTAGATACTCAGGCACCATAGAACAAAAATTTTCATTCTGATAACTAGTCAATTTTCTTGGAGTGGCACTGCCATGGAAATTGAGCCATCGAGCTACTGAGAAAAAACATTTTCTGAGCTCTAAAGCAAAGTAGATCTTATGAAACCCATAAATTAACATTTGGAATAAGATTAATGCATCATAATCTCACTGTATTTTACAAGTTCAATCCTCTATTTCACCTACAGACAAACTCAAATAACGAAGAGCATCAAAAAGCCCATCTCACCTTAGAAATGCTAAGCCGATGGTGTTTATTTTATGTCAGCATTTACAACTCTATGTGTGTGATGCTGGGTGGGAGAATTGGAAGATGTATGGATGTCAACTTGGTCTTCTTAAGGGGTAAGAAGCAAATACGTATTTTGAATCTACTTGGATATGTGTAAATGAAGGGGCTCAGCATTTTGGGGATCTTAGCATTTCAAATGTGAATACTTTGTGTTGAGATTTCATTGAGTAGTTCTCTTATATTTCTTTGTCAATCATGTTTAGCATTAGGGAAAAAATACAATCTTGTACCGTAAAAGCCGCTGAAGTATTTCTGAGAGAATATGAGTTTAACATCATCAGGAAATACTGACTGTGATAATCCACAGCCCAGTAAATGATGTATAGAAGCTATGGAGATTAAGGCATATATTCATCATTGTGTTCACTCCCAGGTCCTCAGCCTGATATATAGGGAGGAGCACTGAGATGGACAATGGAGGACCTGACTCCTAGTCTGTTCATATTGAATGAGGGTTTACTCCATTTGAGACACGTATTAAATGCTTTAATAATAATTATTTTTGGGCGCCTGGGTGGCTCAATCGTTAAGCGTCTGCCTTCGGCTCAGGTCATGATCCCAGGGTCCTGGGATCGAGTCCCACATCGGGCTCCCTGCTCTGCGGGAAGCCTGCTTCTCCCTCTCCCACTCCCCCTGCTTGTGTTCCTCCTCTTGCTATGTCTCTCTCTGTCAAAAAAATAAATAAAATCTTTAAAAAAAAATAATTATTATTTTTTCTAATTCCCAGAACAACTCTATTAAGTGGTATTTCCTCATTTACAAAGGAGGACATGGAGGGTTAAAGAGTTTAAACCCAGTGGCTAAGCCAGGATTCAATCTCGGGCCACACAGTCCAGTATTCTTTCTCTGGAAATGAATCCCTTACTGCCTCCTGTGGGGTTACATGTTTGCTAGCCTACCCATCTCATGCTATGTGAACATGACATTTGCTAACCCTACAAGTTTTGATAGAGATCATTTTAAATGATGTACACATTTAATAGAAACTTTAAAAAGCATTACAATGATTGGTTTGGAAAACAATATAGTTTTTATCAAGATGAGTGAAAAAAGCAGGCTACAAAAGTGTATTTATACTGTGATTAAAATTTAGTGAAATAACATATTTATATGAATGGAAACCAAACATGTAAGATACCAATATCATAACACTATTACTTTAGAGTGATAGAATTATGAATGTCTTTTCTGAATTTTCTATAATGCGATATTATTTTAATGATGAACAATTTAATAAATTTTCAAAATTTAAAAAAATGAACACATTAGAAACATAAAATGTAAAGATTATTACAAGCAAAGCCCTATTAGAAGTTAAACCTATAATAGAGTCTTCAATTTCTGAAATGATGTCTATTTCAAGTGCCAAGTAAACTATAGAATTATGTGTTTTAGTCCACAGATTTAAAAAGACCATTATCATTAGTCCCTTTCAGTCTCACCAGTGATGAATATTTAATTCTGGGTGTGAACCATTCACACATAAAAAAGTAGGTCCTCTGTAAAGATTAATGATTGACTGACTGACCATGTAACACATTTACCTTTTTTTCTAAAATAGGCATCTACGACCTGTCTTCTTAGAACATAGGTCAGAGCCCAGAGCAGTTATTGTAGCTGTGTGAGATTATTATTTTCTCCCAGAAAAAAAAATTAATCAATTGTGTGTGTTTACTATTTCATCTTTTCTCCCTCTCCTAACCTGGGAATCATAGAAGACTCTGTTAACATCTGTAATTTACCATGATTAATATTTCAAAGGAAGAATCACCTGGCACTTTGTTAACTATGACTTATCAGGCTAATATGATTCTCTAATAACGGGTTTGCCACAAGAATAAGACCCTGGTGAAACATTTTAAGTTTTAAGTAGATCTGTTAAACTATATTAACAGTTTGATTATCACACATTAGAGGTAGATGAGCTGGACAACAAATATAAAGTGAGATTATAGCGCAATAGACATTTCAAAACTTTACCTATCTATGTCATCTTTCGATAATATAATTAACAATAACTAACCGTCTGAGGTAGGAATGATTATCCTTATTTAAAGATGAGGAAAATGATGCTCAAGCAACCCAGGTACGTCCAGCTTTGATGTAAAAGCTCTTACCTGAAGCTCAATGCTGCCTCTAAAGCAGTCACCTTGGGAAGCTGGTGAAATTATGCTGCCATCACTCAGAACATTGCACTTATTTGGATTGCTTTCATAGAACCTTAGCAGGAACACCAAATATTAAATTCTGTTCCTCTATAGGAAGGTCCGCCTCTCTATGTTAGCCAGCTTTCCTCAAACCTTTGGCTATTTTCCAAAAATCGAGTCTACCCACGGAAAATGAAGATCCCATCTCAGTGGGTAAAGAAACTACTCTGAAGTCCAATCCGAAAGATAATGTTAAATATTTTGAATACTGTTAATAGTGTTAAAGTAGATGTACAGTCTCTAAAGGTGGACATTGATGGCAATAAACACACTTGGAAGTTTATGTTAGGTTTTTGGAGTGGATAAGTCGTTGGCATAAATGCTTGTACAAGATTCAGAAATGAAGTTTTGGTGATGAGCCCCTTTGAATATACAGATATTAAGATTCGCTGTGATGGATATACTGAGATTAGTAGTTATTCGAAATCCTGTATGGAATAAGTTAAATATTTGATTTATCTTTATTTTTATTTATTTATTTTTTAAGATTTAATTTATTTATTTAACAGAGACAGAGATAGCGGGAGCAGGAACACAAGCAGGGGGAGTGGGAGAGGGAGAAGCAGGCTTCCCCTCGAGGAAGGAGCCCGACGTGGGGCTCGATCCCAGGACCCTGGGATCATGACCTGAGCCGAAGGCAGACGCTTAACGACTGAGCCACCCAGGTGCCCTGATTTTTCTTTAAACGAAACATGCAATTCAGTAATATTGCTGTTAATATTCATCTCATGGATCATTCTGAGGTGGACCCATTACCTGTACTATTGTCCTTTCTGCATTTCTCTATCTTGTTTCCAAAGATTTTATGAGATACTTAGAAAAAACAGAGTCGAGATCCTGATGAACTTACTTTTCAGAATATTTTTGGTACATCTCCGTGTAAAAACTAGTTTATGCATTAAGTACTAGAAGTGCTTAGGAAAGGAAACAAACACTATTAACTGAAGTTGTTCTGAATGAAGTTTTTTTTTTTTTTTTAAAGATTTTATTTATTTATTTGAGAGAGAGAGAATGAGAGAGAGTGAGTACATGAGAGGGGGGAGGGTCAGAGGGAGAAGCAGACTCCCCGCCGAGCAGGGAGCCCGATGCGGGACTCGATCCTGGGACTCCAGGATCATGACCTGAGCCAAAGGCAGTCGCCCAAGCACCTGAGCCACCCAGGCGCCCCTGAATGAAGTTTTGAAGAACTTGGGGCTTAAATTGCCCTTGGGAAGATTTGAAGAACTAGGAAATTTATGGATTACTGATAAAAGAGTTAACACATGTAACTGCAGTCTATCCACAGTACCATGTATATAAAGCTGGGTGTGAATTTACAGATTTGTCTTTAATTTCTTCAATATTTATGCTATCCTCAAACTTCTGAACAAAAAAGTAAAGCTAGATCCATCTGACACAGTCTTCAGGGCCCAACTTAATTCTCAGTTTCTTAGTAAGTATTTCTCCAATTAAAGCAGCTCTGATGATCTTTCCTTCTCTAAATTCCTAATGTGACACCCTTTGAAACTCTCATTTTGGTATTCTATCAAGTATCATCTTTTTTTTTTAAGTTTTTATTTATTTATTTGAGAGAGAGAGAGTGCATGTGTGCGCAAGAGAGCACACAAGCAGGGGGAGGGGCGAAGGGAGAGGGAGAAGCAGGCTCCCCGCTGAGCAGGCAGTGGGGTATGGGACTTGATCCCAGGACCCTGGGATCATGACCTGAGCGGAAGGCACAGGCTTAACAACTGAGCCACCCAGGCGCACCCCCCCCCCCCGTGTGACTTTTAAGCGGCAATTTAAAGGCAGAAAACAAATACAAAAGCTTGATTAACACAATGTGTGTAACCAATTATGTAAATACGTAAACCATCAGCTTTACATATGTAATACTAAATGTCATTAAATTAATTCCAACATCATCGTATTCATTTATACTTCTGGTGCAAGTTAGTTTTTTTTGTGCTTTATTATGTTTATCCTATCCCTGTAATACATTATAAAGTTTTTAGGAACAAAAGTTGATCTCCAATATATAGGTAAATTTTCAAAACATGCAACAAAATTTTCTATTTTCAAAGTGTCCTGAAAGCATTCAACTAGCTGCTGTGATCATGAGGATTAAATAGAAAAGAGACTTCTGCTCCCTTCACCAGTGACAAAGTCAACCTGGAATCCACCCATGCTCTGCTTTTTAAGATAGAGTTCACAGTCTATTCATTTTCAGTCTATCTAAGCAATAGTCTATCTAAGCAATAGTCATTTTCAATAGTACCAGCATTCCCTCTTTCTCCTTCCTTGAATTACACGTGCAGTTCTTTAGTGGAGGTTATCAGCAGGAGGAACGTTGTTGACAATTATTCTTCAGAATTAATTCAGCAAGTGATGCTTTCCCACAGCTGGAAGGCAGACATCATGGTGTCAAAGTGAAGAACTTCCTGAATTGGGTTCTATTTCTGGCTTCACCATGAATTAGCATATGACCTTGGATAAGTCGCTTTGCCTGTTTTAACTTAATTTTCTGTAAAGTGAGGAGTTTAGATTGGATTATTTTAAACATCCCTTAGTGGTCTAAGACCCTATGAAGCTGGTACACAGGTGAAATTGCTCCTTGAGGGAACCCAGACAGACTAATAACAAAATACTCAATATGCATGAAAAATCAGTATTGCTTTTTCTTTTTAAATGGCATAAGACCTATACCACCCCCCTTTGTTTTTCATATACCTCTTTTTGAAAATGGTGAGGACTGAGAGCTTTTAGGAAAGAAAGAGCTTTTGGTTTTCTCCCATAACAAAAAATAAAAACAAACAAACAAATAAATAAATAAAGGGTCTGAAGCCACTCAGAACATGGCTGTCTACCACTCAAAAATTACCAGGTATATTGGAGACAACGTACATCCTCAATTCATGCATTTACATGGAAGGATGAAGATTTAATCTTTGCTTTTGTTACTAAAAACTAGAAATAAGTATTGAAATGGTACACAATTATAGGACTAGGGGATGTCTTCCAAACTTCTTCTAAATACACCTATAAAATGAATTTTTGTATTTAAAAAAGTGTGCTTATAATTAGGGCACATGTCACAGTTTGACTGCCACAGTTTGACTAAGTTTTGCACCAGGCAAATGGACTGCATCCAAGCTGTCACACTGTATGCCATGTTGTGTCCCCAAAGAGGATGCTGCTATCTGACACACTGGGAACTGCTCCTGTAAGAAGGATGCTATAGTGGGTTGCAACGTGATTCAAGGTTTTGGTTTGGTTTGGTTTCCTTTGAGTTGGTTACTACTTGATTCATCTCCCTGTTTGTCATCAACATCTCCACTTCATCAGTTTGGTTAGCTGCATAACCAGCAAGAAGAAAAAAAAAAAATCATCAGAATCATTTCGACTGCTGGGAAAACCGGAGCAATGCTGGCTGTTAAAAGCTGTTAATTGCAGTTTACAAAAGAGAAATCCCTTATCTTTGAAAGTTCACTTGCTTGAGTGACTCATTCTTCCTGGGAGGGATTAATGCCTAATTAGAAAAAGATGCTAAACAATCTGATGTGCTTCCTGTATGAAAACCTTACCTTAGTTTTAAAGATTCTTAACAAGGTAACATGCTAATTATTTAATGACTGATTTGTGCTGAGAACTGGAGATACGTGTTAAAATCGCAGCGCTTATCGCGTTTGGCACGGCTCCCAGAAATCAGTGCCCTGACTGTTCTAGGTTTTGGTGCCAAGCCTGTTTTTTGTTGTGTTGGTGCTTGGTTTTGTCTTCCTACCTTTGGGTGTAAACATGTTTGTCAAAGTACTGTCGGGAGGGGAGCAGCCAGGACCGGGGTGGGTAAGCCTGGCGGTCAAGAAGGTGAGGGCGGGAGAGGAGCAGTGAAGAGGTGGGAAAGACAGCCGTGTTTGGAGTGTGACTGCATTCTACTTTGAGATACCTGGAAATAGCTGCGCTCCAACCTCGCTGTGGGATATAAGGAAGGCAGAAGGGGTAGCGTGTACCTTCCGAGGAAGGTAACAAGGCCTTGCAAGCCCAACTTCACACTTGGCTTGTCTGTCAGGGGTTTTCCTCCTTCACAACAATACCCCAATGTTTTGGTAGGCAGACTCCAGCTCACTCAGTAAGTGAGAGGCATGGGTGGAATGCCAGGTATGTCTACAGAGCAAAGCAGTGCAGGCAGGCTGACGCCAGGAGAGAGTAGGCAGGTACGTATTGAGTTACAGGATTTCTACAAATCTAATCCGCATGTAATGTGAGACTTATTACAGAGCCAGCCTCTGCTAGGCCTGCGAAGTCAGAGGATATGAACAGTCTCTGAAGCAATGATCCCAGTTAACCCATTGAAACCCAGCTTCACTTGACCAAAGCCGAACAGCCTCTTATCCTTGAAATGTTGGTTAGGGGTGATAGTGGTTACAAGTTGCTTACTAATTGTATAAAAAATACTCGGAGTAAGATATTATTGAACTGCAACAGAGATATTTAATATGCCTGCAAACAGTGAACACACAATTACAGCCACAGTAACTCGGGCTATTTTAAGGTACTCTCTATTTAATTTGCCTGACACTGGATAGTCTATACATTACTAATGATGGGTGTCTATAATTTATGGTACATTTTTTTATGTGATACATTTGTTATGAAAGTTTTGAACAGCAAAATTATTTATTAGTATTAAAAAGCATCTCCTTAAGGGAAACATTTTTTTCCCTAGCTCATCTTCATTAATTATCATAATAAATTGATGATAACTTTTATTAAGGGACGGAAATCAGAATTGCTAATGCAAATAGGAAAGAGACCCAGGTACTGGAGTCTCAAATATTCATGATGTATGTCATATACTTTTCTTGATCATCAGCTAACAAACTTCCTTGGAAAATGGGCGAAAGAAATGAAAGCATTGTTTCTATACCTAATATATGATCATAAAAATTCTCTAAACCAGGCTTGAAAGATTAAAAATGATCTGTCTTCCAGCCATCCCATAATTACACAACGATAAGAAAATTAAGACAATAGTTCTTACTTTATCAGCGTAATTGGGGTAAAATGCAACCATAACCCAAAAAATTCACATCACAAACTATTCTCAAGACTGATTCATGAAGGAGTGCCTGGGTGGCTCAGTCAGTGAAGTGTCTGGTTCTTGATTTCGGCCCAGGTCTGATCTCATGGGTCCTGAGATAGATCCCTGTGTTGGTCTCTGCGCTCAGCAGGGAGTCTGCTTGAGATTCTCTTTCTCCTTGGCCCTCTGCCCCGCCCTTCTTGCAGGCACCCGCTCTCTCTCTCTCAAATAAATAAGTCTTTTTTTTTTTTTTTTTTTTTTTTTAATTCATGAGAGATAGAGAGGCAGAGGCAGAGGGAGAAGCAGGCTCCCCGCGGAGCAGGGAGCCCGATGCGGGGCTCGATCCCAGGACACTGGGATCATGACCTGAGCCGAAGGCAGACGCTTAACCGACTGAGCCACCCAGGCGTCCCTAAATAAGTCTTTTTTTTTTCTTTAAAAAAAAAGACTGATTCACTAATAAATAATATTTAACCTCAGAAATACTCTAAGAAGCCATGGCTCCAAATTACCTTTATGTGATTTTTACATGTTGATACCCTCTCCACATATCTATTACCATATTCAGATGCCTGGAATATACCTGCAACATCGACTTTCTAGAGTTTTATTTACTAACACAAAGATGCCAAAATCAAGGATTTAGAAGTCTGTGCACTAATATGAGAGTTAGTATTTGTGGAGCATCTTCTGTCGTCCAAGTATTCTAATAGATACTTTAGGTGCGTTAATTTATTTGTACATTTTTATTCCTACTTTTCAGATGAAGAAAATGAGGCTCAGATTAAGCAACCAGCGAGAAACAGATGCAGAATTTAACCCAAGACTGGTCGATTCAGAGCACGTTTAGAGTGGAACTAAATGTGGGAGATAAGATAGCACTCCCCAAAGAGGAGAGAAGTCTAGGGATGAAAAGAACATTAGTTTTGTTAACTGGAGATCTGGGTTGAAAAATGGCCCTGCTCCTTCCTTGTTTCTGAACTGACATAAATTGCTGAGTTTCCATGTACCTAAATGGGCTCACCTTTGAGTAGGCATAGACAAGTTACATCATCAGGCTTTTGTGAGGACTGAAAAGACAAGTGACCACAAGTGTATAGAAGATGCGTGGTGGCCGACACTAAGGTTAGCTTAGCTCTGTAACGTACCACACAAGTCCCTCTCTGTGCTTTAAACCATGTGCTTTTCTATATTTGCACAGTGCACCACAAAAGTGATTATTTTGAATGTGGTGGGAGAGAAAGGGATAAAAACGAGGCCGTTGCCCCACCCCCCCCCGCCCCCGCCTGAACTGTGCAGCTCAGACAGAATGAGCTTGCCTCTGAACAATATTGAAAAGTTTGCTTTTAAGTTGATCTGTGACATGAAAGCCAGCCCAATCCTAAATTTGTTCACTCCCCTGAGCTGCTTATTTCTTTCAAGCCATTGCCAACTTTATCCCTGTTTAACCTTTATGGTAGATAAGCAGATGCTATTAAATGTTGGACTACTGAGTAGGCCTCTTGAAAACAGCAGGTCAGGGTTTGAGAAAAGCAGGTAGAGAAATATTCTAAGCAGCTTTTTAAGAAGCATAAGACACTGATTAAAACATGAAAGACTGATTAAAACACTCAATGAAACATTTGCAGAAATAGCATTGTTTTGATGCTGCTCCTAATCCCCAAGTTATTATTATCTTTAATATTTGGTAAAAATAAGAATTCTCTAATGATTTTACAGGGTGATAATATCCTATATTAAATGCTGCTTTGACTTTGGTTTTAATATGACATGAAACATTTTTCTTTCTTTTTTTTTTTTTTTAGGCCAGATACGTATTTGAAAACCAAAATATCTCTATAATTATGTATATTTCCATAGTTTATAGGTTACATTTAAAATTACCAATGAAAACGTGGCTTAGAAGACTTCATTTCTACAATAAGCAAAGCAGCATCAATGCTTGTAAATTAATTTTTTAAAGAAATGCTCTAAAGATTTAAAAGCAAACATTAAAACATCTTAATAAATAAGATCTAAATCTGAATTGTTAAAATTCAATTTCTTGGTATATTTTCTGTGTGCACTTTAAAAGTGTGTATTTTACTGTTACTGGGTTGGTATTTTACAAATATTAAGATAGTGGGAAGTGTTGTTCAAATTTACCATATGCTTGTTGACTTTCTGTCTACCTATTCTGTCCATTATTGAGAGAGCAGTGTTGAAATCTATCACTATACTTGTGGATTTATCTATTTATTCTTGCAGTTTTATTGGTTTTTGTTACATATATTTTCAAGCTCTCTTATTAGGCACATGATTGTTTAAGACTGTTACGAATTGATGCCTTTTCATTATAAAATGACCACTTTAATCCTGGAAATATTCTTTGGTCTAAAATCTACTTTGTCATATACTGATATAGCTACCCTAAGCTTTCATTTTATTAGTGTGGATATAAGTATAATTTCTTTTACATCTTTTAATCTATTTGTTTCCTTATATTTTAAGTGCACTTCTTATAGGCAGCATACAACTGGGTCTTGATTTTTGTATTTAATCTGACAGTATCTACTGATCAATTGTTTAAACCACTTACAGTTAATGTGATTATTGATATAGTTGGGTTTATATACATCATGTTCCTTTTAATTTAACATATCTCATCTCTTCTTTATTTCTTCTTTCTCTTTATCTGGCTTCTCTTAGGTTGGATATTTTGATGATGCCATTTTATCCTCTTTGTTAGTTTAGCCATTATGGCTCTTTGTCAGTTAATTCTGTTAGGTTGTATAGTGCATATCTAACTTATCACAGGCTACCGTCAAGTAATATTATCCCACCTCATGTATCCTTTCCCAGCCTGTATGCTCTTTCTGTCACACTTTGTATTTTTATTTATATTATAAACTCTAAAATATATTATTTTTGATTAGACAATTATATTTTAAAGTGATTTAAATAATAAGAAAACAGTCATCTATTATACTTATCTGGAAATCATTTCCAATATTCTTCATTTCTTTGTCCTCCACAGAGGATTTCATCCTGTATTACTCATCTATATTTCATCTCATATCATTTTCTTCTGCTTGAAGGACTTCCTTGAACATTCCTTGAAGTACAGTTTTTTGAGGGATTCATTCCTTCAGCTTTTACATGTCTATGTTACCTTACTATTTGAAAGATATTTTTGCTGAATATAGAATTCTAGGTTGACAGTTTTGTTTTTCAATACTTTAAAGATGTTGCTTTACTATCTGCTCATTTTTATTGTTTCCAATGAGAAATCCACTCTCATCCTTTTTGTTCCTCTGTATGTAATATATCTTTTTTTTCCTCTGGCTACTTTTAAGATGTTCTCTCTCTTGCCATTTATGTGTACTTTGATGATCAGTTGCCTTGGTGTAGTTTTTTTAGTGTTTCTTGTGCTTGGAGTTCATTGAGTAGTAAATATGGATTTATTGTTTTCATTAGATTTAGAATAATTTTGGCCATTATTTTTATTTTATTTATTTATTTATTTATTTATTTATTTATTTATTTATTTATTTAAAGATTTTATTTATTTATTCATGAGAGAGAGAGAGAGGTAGAGGGAGAAGCAGACTTCCCACAGAGCGGGGAGCCCGATGCGGGACTCGATCCCAGGACTCCGGGACCATGACCTGAGCCGAAGGCAGACGCTTAACCATCTGAGCCACCCAGGCGCCCATGCCATTATTTTTTTTTAATTTTTCCTGCCTCCCTCCCCATTTTCTTCAGGGACTCCAAGCACATGCATAGTAGGTGGCTTGAAGTTATCCTCCAGGACATTGAGGCTGTGTTAATTTTTGAAATTTATTCTCGTTTCTTCTGTGTTTCATTTTGGATGGTTTCTATTGTCATGTTCATTAACCTTCTCTTCTGCAATACTTAATGTGCTGTTAATCACATCCAATTTGTTTTTTTTTATCTCACCCATTGCAGTTTTCATCTCAAAAATTTGATTTGGGTCTTTTTATATCTTCCATAATCTCCAGTTAACTTTTGAACATATGAAATGCAGTTAAAATAACTGTTTTAATGTTCTTGTCTCTTAGCATCTTGATGTCTCATTTTATAATTTTTGAGGTAGGTATGGCTCGGTGCTTGCTTTGGGCTAACTATCCTCCACTTCTAAGCAAGATCCTACTGAGTACTCTACCTAGTGCCCCCTGAATTATAAACTTTTCCAGGTTGTATGGTAGAAACAGGTTGTATGGTAGAAATAGGTTGTAGGTTGTATGATAGAAACAGGCATTCTCCAGGCCCTGTGTGAGCTGCAGGGTGATACCCTTGAAACATTTTAGGTGGTTCTTTACTTAGCCTCAAGTAGTTTCTCTATATACATGTACTGATCAGTACAATGTTAAATATTTAGGTAACCTCTGTAGATTTCTCAGTTTCTCCAGTATTTGCCCGGTGAACTCTTGTTCCCTTGGTCTTCTCAGATCCTCTGCTCTGTTTCCTCAATTCAGGGAGATCCCCAGACTCCAAGTGGTTTTCCCTTTCCTGTAGTGCAGCCTTGAAACTCTCTCAAGATAAAAAGCTTGGATGGTTATAAGGTTCACCTCACTCACTCTCTGTTTTTTAAGGATTACTAAAAAGTTGTTGTATAGTGTCAAGTGCCTTGAAAACCACTGTTTTACTTCATGTGTTTTGTCTTTTTGTTATTATTGTTTCATTCTGGAAGGTAAGTCTAGTCTGTGTTTCTTCATCTTGGCCAGAAACAAGTAAAGCTCAATTTCTAAACCAAAGAGAGTAATTTAGTAACTCTAGGAACTGGAAATGTTCTTACCAATTATTAGTTTCTCACTGAATAGTTGAGGACATTAATGCACCAAAAAAATAAGTAATGTTTATAATAGTGTACAGCGAGTTATACTGATAGTATTAAGAATTTATGTATTCTTACGCCTCTATTCTAGAATTTATCTGTATATGTTTTAATCATAGACACATTTGAAAAAAAATCACAAAAGTCATCTTTTTCCATTCCCACTTCTTAATTTTCACATGAAACTGAGAACCAAAGAGGTTATCATATTGTGCAGAAACCAGAGGCTACTGTGGATTTGGGCAAAGAAACAGAACTAGTTTAACTAATTGTTTCTTCTGGTTCCTGATCTACCCAAACTGAAGGCAGAACACTGAAGGTTAGCCATGGAAACTGGCCCACTGTGCTGATTCTCCTTTAGTCACAGTTCAAAACTAAAGCAAGAAACCTGCTATTAAAGAGAAAGCCCATGAGACCATTTAGCCTTAAGGGAGTTAGAAAGTTGGAGTCAATGTGGACCTGCAAAAACAGATCAATTATCAATGGCATTGCCCAAGATAGTCAATAGCTCTCCAAGGAAAGGCCCATATTAACCACATGGAAAGGTTAAGGATAGATGGAAGTTGAACAAGTGAATAAGAAATTTTTGGACAATGCTCATGCTTCAAAACTAGTCCTTTTATTACCTTACTATTCCTTCAATTCTTTCTTCTAGAATACCACAAATACGAAACAAACAAACAACCTCAAAGAGGTACTGATTCATACTACAGATTAAATCTCATAAACAGTGGTGTTATCCTGCCTAAGGTATTTATAATTTAAAGGAATAATCTTGGTAACTCTAAAGCAGTATTTCTGAAAGTGTATGCCATGATCATTAATAAATGGGTCATAAAATAAAAACTTTCTGAGTTAAGTATTTGGCTCCTCAAAGTTAGTCAACTTTCTTTATTGTGACCTTTTCAGTCTTTAAGTCACTGATGGACAAATATACATCTTTAAGAGAGCAAATTTCCCAAATTTGTCCATGGAACCATTATTTCAAGACTAGTATTCTATAAAAATTTGCTGGAAAAAGTTAACCTAAGAAATAAATCCTACAGTTATATTTTCAGGTGTTAAAGTAGTTTGGCAGGAAAATATTTTTGAGGCTAAGAACTATTTTTTCCGATCTAGGAGAGTTAACAACTTCAGTCCTTCCAAAGGTGACCTTATGAATTTTTCAAATTAATATGCTGAATGCTATCTTTCTAGGAGGCTTGCATAGAAACAATGCTCAAACAAGAGAAATTAACAGAAATTTTCTACCCATGATATATCCCAAGCAGGAACCACTACCCCTTAATTACAGAACACTGAAATTGTATTTTGGGGAACAAAGAGGAAAACCTTAGATGGGTGGCATAAGGAGGAGGAATTAGGGGTTCATTTTCATTTCCTTCCAAACTAATTGCCTAAAGAGCTTTTTATTTCATCAGGAAGTACACTAACAAATGGCCTCCTTGACTTTTGCTAATCACTTTATTAATGCTTTAGCCAGATTTTAAAATATGCTGTAGTATTAATATTTGAGGAGAAAAACCTTTATTGTGCATAAATTACAAATTTACTATCTCAATTGCAGTTGAGTTTTAATGTTTCCTTTCCAGAAAAGCCCTAGTGCATATTCTTTAGGGAGCAATTCTGCACTCTTAAGGGAATGAACTGAATGACCTAATAGGGCCTTCCATCTTTAATTTCTGTAATTCAGGAAAGCCTCATAAAACACAACCTTCCTTTGTGAATTAACTTTTCTCTGAAAGTATTGAAACCACTTTCTTGCTTTCTTTGGAAGTACTTTAAAATGCTTAACAATATTAGAAATATTTACTAGACCCATATTGAAAAATATCAGCTAAGTTATACTTGATGGTTCAACTGTAATTCTTCTGAAAGATATAATATCTGGCACGTGACCTCTTCACTTCTTTTCCAATTATAGGAAGCTGTCCATTCACAGCACCAAGAAAATAATTTTGGGGAGAACGAATCTAAGACAAAATTCAAATGAAAATAACACTAATTATGGAATATTTTTATGCATATAGTGCTAAAATATCATTGTTAAAAGAGCAAAGGCATTTATAAAAACTCAAAAGAGGTATTATATCCTTGTTTTAAACTTTCTAGTAAATGTAATAAAAATACATAATAATTTTTATTGAAAATCATGCATGCAAGAGAGCATGAAAAATATAGGGGAAATACAAGCCTTGACTGTTTACCATAAATGTTTGCAATTTAAGAGGGAAAGCAAAACCTACCATAATAGAATAATTAGTCACAACATAATGAGTCATGAATTTTAAGCATATGAGGGTTCTTGTGGAACTATAAGGGTGGGAGTATGCATAAAGAATGAGTTGGAAGGTCATTTGCAACTCCTATCTCTACCACCCAGAACTTTTGGTCAAATATCCATCAAGATTAGAATTCTCTACCTTAGAATTTTCCTATCTCTACTGACCAGAGTTTTTGGTCAAAGAGCCATCAAGATTAGAATTCTTTACCTTAGAATTGGGGTTCCATGAAACACGGTATCATATGTAAAATTGTGTGTGTGTGTGTGTCTGTGCCTTTGTGTCACCAAATTTTATGACATATTCACAGGCATTTTTGACCCTAGCATGTTTAAAAAGAGTAGCTGTTGTCTTTATATGATTATAATGCTAAACTGGCATGAAAATTCATTTAAGTAGCATAAATTATAACATTCAAAATAAAATCTATTTAGACAATATCAAATTGATAGTAGCCCCATTTTGTGACTTTCTTGATAGAAAATGTGAACTGATTTCCAATAGCATATTATTGAATAATTTTTAATATCATCTGATATGGTAATCCATGTGATAACTTTATTTTTAGCACATATCTTCCCAAAGTTCAGGTAGTAAGCTACAGCAAATAGATATTAACTTTGGTATTGACTTTGGAAGGATATAATGATAGAGAATGACATTTCCAGATTTCAAAAAAAAAATGAAGTCAATCAATAGATGAATAAACAAAATTCAGTATATAGATAAAATGGAACATTATTCAGCCATAAAAAGTAATGAAGTTCTGATGCACAGTACAACATGGATGATACTTGAAAACATTATGCTATGTGAAATAAGCCAGACACAAAAGGACACACATTGTATGATTCCACTTTTATGAAATATCTAGAATAAGTAAATTCATAGAAACAGCGAGTATATTAGAGGGTACTAGGGGATGGAGAAAGGAAGAAATAGAAAGTTATTGCTTAATAGATACAGACTTTCATTTTGAGGTGATGAAGGTGTTCTAGAAATAGTGGTAAGGCTTGTATAGCTCTAAGTGTAATTAACACCACTGACTTCTACACTTAAAAATGGTTAAAATGGCAAATTTTATATTATGTGTATTTTACCAAAAGAATGCTTAAAAAATAATTGAGAACATTTTCTTGCTTTGTCTTTCCCATGAGGATAGTGGCATTGAGAGTAATTTGTTTTGATTAGTAGCCTATGTTTGAGAAAGAAAAGATGAAATATTGACCAAAATATGAGTATTGATGAAAAACGAAACAGAAGACAAGTAAGCAAAAGATCTTTGATCCATATTAGAAGTGGACTAAAGCACCACAGTTTTACCACTTTCTGGGACATTTCTAACATTTGTTAGAAAGAGGAGAAATGATGTGGTTGATGGAGAAGAGGCTCTAGAATGAGAATCAGAAGATCTACAGTCTAGTTTTGAGTCTATTGCTTTCTATATACAGTAATACTGGAAGCTTACTTCTCAGTGTCTTCCTTCCCTTACTTGTAAAATGAAAGGGCTAGATGAATATTTTTCGGTATCCTTCTAGTTATAAAATTATGTAGGTGTCTAAGTTCAGGCATTGTAATTCAATGATAGATAATTGTTGAAGCCAATTCTTTAAAATCGAATTTTGACAATTTTTCTAATTCTAATTCTTCTTTTATCATTGTCGGTACTGTCTATAAATTTGACATTGTAATTTGGATCTAATAAGTTAATTTGTGTGTGTGGATACATTTCAGAATTTAAAATAAAAGATGCTCTTATGAAATGCTCTATCAACATATTCCTCTAAGAACAGGGTGTGGCATTTATGCTTGGAGACTACAGAATATAACCAAACTATATGCCATAAGTTCAATTTGTACTTTTGACCATGCTACTAATCAATTTGAAAAATAATTGCTGATTTTAAAACTCACTGGCAATTATTAAGTTCTGATAAAGTTAATTAAAGATTCCCCTCTTATTATATATCCAATATCATCTTTTTCACAAAAGAACTACAAATACATCTTGGGCCTTACAAATAATATTCCTTTTGACTAGATCATCCATCCTGCGTAGCTACTATCCCTCATATTCTTTCAGTTCCATCTAAAATCCTTCCCTGGAAACTTTTCAGACCTCTCACCAAATTGGACACTTGTAGAAGGTTGAAGCTAGGATGTGTTTTCAGGTCCAGGGCATGACAGTCCATACAACTTTTTACAAAAGCCATGTAGTTTTGAAGTTGAACATGGCAATGGCAAGAACAGCAATCCCATAAAAATTCTAAACACAATTTTAAAAATTTGTCCTTTGAATATCCATCGTTAATGTGTAAAATTGATTTTATTGGCATTTAAAATATTTTACCTCTTTTAGATGAATTGCTTTGTTTAGATATTGGATTCCCCCAACAATGTTTCTAAAAGAAGGAAAAGATGTTTTCTAATTATTATTTGATCCCATCCTAATATAGTAGCCATTAAATCACATGATAGGCATTATTTTTGCTGTTTCATCTTTTTTCCCCCCTGCTATCTTTGCTTTCCCCAGCTTCTTATAACTATTATTTATAAGAGAGATCAGTGGCAAAAATGAATTTGAAGTATACGAGATATATTAGCAAACTCAAAACAACCACGGGTTGTGGCTTAACTTTGAGTCATGTAACAGCAATCCCAGGATCTAGGTTCTCCAACTTCCCAAAATCCACTGTATTGTCAACCGTATCTGGGGTTAAGCATACCTAAATGGCCTCTAAGTCATGGCTTAGGGTGGTATTTGGACTCAGGTGACCCAGTTAATAATCTTCATTGATTTATGTCCTAGAATTTCTCCACTCTCTTTGAGACCAAAGTTTTGCCTTTACTGCCCCTGGGGATTCTTGAGCACCATTAATTCCTGCTAGACTTCTCCATCATGGATTCCATTACCTATCTTTCATCAAGGGCACCCTTGGGGTAATATGGGCAGATTTTCTATTGAGTAAACCCTAACTTTCTTTCCAAATTATAGTACTCGATTATATCCTTCACTACCATAACTCACCCAAAACTTTAACCCTCCTAGAATATATAGTAACTGATGTAGAGTCATTGTTCATTCACTGTGCAATAAACAGATATACCTAACAATGTACCTACGGTCCTTTAAATTTCTTCCACAATGATGTTCTTTTGATGATCCAAGAAGAGGGTGAATTGTTGTCCCTGTTGGGACAAAAAAGAGGTGCAAAACAACTTAGAATTAAAGGACTTAGAAATAGATATTTTAAAAGCAAAAAAAAAAAAATTTAAACTATTGTTTTAAACAATCCAGTAACATATTACTGGAAAAATGTTAGTCATCCAGACACAAAATATCATCAAAGGGCCTTTCCATTTAGTAGATACATTGTCACAGGGAAACTACATTTCTAGGGACATTATCTACAAATGTTTCCCAGAAAAAAGATAAAGAAAGCCATTCATTTTTAAGATAAATATGGCTTCTCAATGGTCCTTTCCTGAGCCTTAGAGAATCAACAGCTGTGTAAAATTCCAGGTTTGTCTTAAAAGTGATATGCTCAATGGTAATCAGCTTACAAAATGATTTATAAGCATTGAGAAGGGAGAGGGAAGAGGCAGGGAGAATGCATTTTCAGCTTGCTATGAATACACTATGTCATCCCATCCAGCACTCTGAAACAGCTTTCATGCTTCAAAGTGCAAAAGCACAACCTGGGAAGTCTTCTAAATCCATTTTTATAAAGAGGAAGCACTTACCAGGATACAGGAAGCACTAAATATAGTACTGGTAGTTTGTTGTGTTGTTTCAGCAAACATTGCCAGAACTCTCCAAGAAAGTTTAGTAATGACAAATAATGAGAAATTTGAAATTTGAAGTACTATCTTAGCCCAATTCCAATGAACAATTTTTCCCTGGAGGCTGATAGTTCTTCTGTCACGTATAAGATGAAAGATTCTTAGGGCACTCATGGATATGAGATCAGGTCCTGAGAAGTCTAGTATATATGATGATTTGTGTTAAATTTCCAGTTTAGTTTCAACAGAATGGCTGGAATATTAGGTTTATAAGAAGTCTGAAATTGAGGTTTTGTGTTTTTGTCTAGTTTCTAGCTTTTCACAGACTTTGGAGAAATATCCTTGATTAAAATTTTAAATAAATAAATCTAATGTGGTTTTACTAGGAGTTAACTTATCTAGTTTATGATTAAATTATTTTATTATTTTTTTACAAAATTTAGAAATAACTATTGCATTCATTGTATCCTGTTTGGTGTAATTGGGGAACTAAAAAAAAAAAAACTATAGGCTCCTTGTCCTCAAAATATAGACATCCCTTCTACTTTTGAGAAAGAATTTTGATTTCTTTATGTAAAATAATCATATACTATTATTATTATTTAGAAGTAGCTGTAGTAATTGTAGTAATATGTTCTTAACAGTAAGGTTTAAGGAAGTAAGTATATGTACAAAATAAGGTTAAAGGGAAGGTGGGGTTATTAGCACTCCATTGAGTTTAGTGATGTAATTTTTGTCTTTTGCAAGCCCTATAGTAACTGCAACTTTTATCCACACAATTAAGCATCAGTATTTGTGTGGCCAAAGTGATTGACTTATACTCTTTTTGAAAGAAGCAAAAGATTGCAGGCAATTCAAATTAGGTAATCATTTTCTGTTGATTTTTTTCCTAATACCTTATGGAACTTGGAAATGGTTCCAGAAATACTAAATTTATGAAATGTATTTTATGAAAGAGTAAAGTCACCTATACTGAAAAAAAATTAACATAGTGATGAAAATCTACATGGCTTAGCTAAAGTATTAAGAGGGCTGAAATTAAAACCATCTGCATTTGCCTGAATTTTAGTAATTCTTTTATAACCTATTTCTTAACTTGATACTTTCTTCCCATTTAACCTCTCATTGCAACTAGATCAGTTCAGACCCACGTCACTTCATACACAGACTACTGCACCAGGCCTACTCTTTGTCACCTCGATCCATCTTGCACAGTGCTATTAAACTCCTGCAACAGCACCAATGTTCTTGTCACACTCTGATTCAAAAATATTCAATTGTTTTAGCTATTAATTTAATTCCAGTCCATCAAATATTTTTGAAAACTCTTTTAAAATAAGCCTCTACTTCAATTGGTCTACTCAACTTCTATCCTCTGAATGCTCCTTATATTTATATTATTCATTCTGATGTGCTTGTTTATAGTTGCCCTTTCAATAATGCCTTTTACCCCATACATAACCAATAAAATGACAACAAAAATCACAGTAATAATAATAAAATATATATCTTAAATGCTTTAACTTAAAGGTTACTTGTTTTATAAAGAGTTCTATGATGTGCTCAACTGGTGCTAGTCTTTCCTGAACTCCTTTTAAATATCTAATGCCTATAACATTCCTATATGCTAATGATAATCTGAATCTCTAACTATCCTAAAAAATAGTTTAAAAGTATTATTGCTTCTTCAACTGCCTTGGTATTGCTGTCCTGCATCTTAGGATAAATGGGATAGCAAAAACAGTTTTTAAGGCAGTTGAGGCAGAGAGGGCATGTCAGAGATATTCTCTCTGATTCCACAGCTGATCACAGACATGTTGAAATGTGCCCTGATTGCCCCACAGCTGAGCGATTATGATTGTCTCCCTGATTCTTATTTTGATACAAACAAATAGAAAGCCAAGAAAATCCTCCAAGGATTTTTTTTTAGAACTCTTAGGAATCTATAAAGACATTCAAAAGAGCTTAAAGTTAAATCCTTTCATAAGCAATTTACACAACAGCAAAATTTTACTCCAGCAAATCTCAGTGGAAAATGTTAAGCTTAGTCCTTAGAACCAAAAATGGTTTTGCGTTATGGTTGCTCATAAAATGGGTTCACTGAGACAAAGTAGAGAGGTACAAATTACCTCAAAATGGTTTGAAGTATTTATCTCAATTTAATAGCCATCAATTTAATAGCAAACTCGAAGAAGATTGTTAGAGGGATTTTAATAAAGAGACTATTTGCAGAGATCTGAGGTTTATAGCATCAACGAGGAATGGTGCAACACTCTAGACGTAGCAATATCAGAGAGCCTTACCCATCTTTAGGCCTGAAGAGGTAAGTGGAGGGAGCTGTTACCATGACCTGGCAAGAGCTACAGCTGTAATTATAAGGAAGGAGGGACTGCCTGATAGAGAGGTATGGCCTATGGAAGAATACAGCCACTGACAAATTGAGGACAAACAAGGAGGAAATAATTTCCTTGACCTTTCTCTCTTTCCACCCTCCATTTTGGGTCAGGAGAACCCACACTGAAGATTATAGAGTTCAACCTCTGGGGCACAGGATAAAGCAGAGAATAGATCTGAAGGGATAGACAGAAAATATCCAACATATTCCCAAAAGTCATGCCAAATGGGAACCAATTACCACAGTCATTATATCACATCTGATTAATCACTTTTAAGTTGAAAAAAGACCATAAGGGCCAATCTACTGAAGCTATTTAAAATCTTCTCTGTGATATGGACACTTATACCCTACATACCTCTTCATACTAGTTCTTTGTGTAAAATCTTACACTCAAAGTGCAGGTTCTTCAAAGTTAGGATGCAGAATTTTGCTGGATAGCATCATAAAAATCTACCTGAGAGTACTGTTCAGTGAACTACTCTTTAATTTACTAGTCTGTATGATTATTAGATTTCACAATTTCACAGCTATGTTTTCTAATGCTGTATTCGATTATATACAATTAAGAAAATGGATAGAAGTAATTTAATATTTTGGTAGCATTGATTGATTTACTAGACTTTGATGCTGTGATTTTTATGGGGAGTATCTGTCCTGGAGCTCAGTGGAATGAGCTCTCTATGGGTTCCAGGCTTTCCATGAAGCTTTGAATATTTACCATATGCATTTACTCATCCATTAGATATTTACTCATGGTCCACTACATGCCAAGCATTCTGCTAACTGCTGGATGAATGATAATATCAGAATAAAGAGGAAAGAGGTTTTGACACATTCTTAAACAGTATGAAGTTTTTATATGTTTATATGTTCAAGCTTCTTCCTCTTGGACAAGATCCTACTATTGACTTCTTTTTTTTTTTTTTTTTAAGATTTTATTTATTTATTTGAGACAGAGAGAATGAGAGAGAGAGAGCACATGAGAGGGGGGAGGGTTAGAGGGAGAAGCAGGCTCCCTGCCGAGCAGGGAGCCCGATGCGGGACTCGATCCAGGGACTCCAGGATCATGACCTGAGCCGAAAGCAGTCGCTTAACCAACTGAGCCACCCAGGTGCCCCCACTATTGACTTCTAATACTACTTACGTTCATCCCTGTCTTCAACATACTGACCCATGTGTTTTTCTTACACTGTCTTCTCCAGTTCTAATAATGGTTGTAAAATGCAAAGCAATTTATTTAGAAAAAGTATGAGTGGAATGGTTTATAAGTTTGCATTGTTTAAAATATTAATAGATATTACCTAATATGTCCTGCCCATTTCCTTCAATAAAGTTATGTCATACATCTATAACTCAGATTCTTTTAAAATTTTTTACATTTTTAAATAAATTTAAACCCCCTTTACCCATTTCCTTCACCCCCACACCTGGCAACAACCAATCTGTTCTTTGTACCTATGGGTTTGCTTTTAGTTTTTTGTTTATAGATTCCGCATATAAGAGGGATCACATGGTATTTGCTCTTTGTCTGACTTACTTCACTTAGCACATGGTATTTGCCTTTCTTTGTCTGACTTACTTCACTTAGCATAATGTCCTTGAGGTCCATCCATGTTGTGACAAATGCCAAGATTTTAGATTCTTTTATTGTTGAATTATATATACATATATAATTTTTTTGTCCGTTCATCCATTGATGGACTATAGGTTTTCTCCATAACTTGGTTATTGTTAATAATGTTACAATAAACATGAGGTACATATATCTTTTTGAGTTAGTGAGGTCTTTTTTGGATAAGCATCTAAAAGTGGAATTTATAGATCATATGATCGTTCTATTTTTAATTTTTTTTAAAAGATTTTTTTATTTATTCATTTGAGAGGGAGAGAAAGAGTACAAGAGCACAAACAGAGGGAGATTCAGAGGGAGAGGGAGAAGCAGATTCTTCACTGAGCAGTAAGCCTGATGTGGGGTTCCAACCCAGGACCCTGGGATCATGACCTGAGCCCAAGGCAGATGTTTAAACAACTCAGCCAACCAGCACCTCTATTTTTAATTTTTTAAGGAAGCTCCATACTGTTTTTCATAGTGGCTGAACTAATTTACATTTCCACCAACAGTGCACAAGGATTTCCTTTTTCTCCACACCTTTGCCAACACTTGCTATTTCTTGTCTTTTTGATAATAGTCTCTCTAAGAGATGTGAGGTGGTATCACATTGGGATTTTGATTTGTATTTCCCTGTTGATTAGTGATGTTGAGTATCTCTTCATGTTCCTGTTGACCATTTGTATATCTTTTTGGAAAAATGTCTATTCAGATCATCTGCCCATTTTTAAACCAGATTTTGTTTTGTTTTGGCCATTGAGTTGTATGGGTTCTTTATATGTTTTGGTTATTAGTCCCTTATCAGCTATATGATTTGCAAATATTTTCTCACATTCAGTTAGTTGCCTTTTCATTTTGTGGATGGTTTCCTTTGCTGTGCAAAAGCTTTTTAGTATGATGTAGTCCTACGCATTAATTTTTGCCTTTTTTGTTTTTGCTTTTGGAGTCAGATTTTAAAAATTATAATACATAATCTATTCTTAATTGTCCAGTCTTTGCCTATAAACATATCACCTATGTATTTTAGTCACATTAAAATGGAGGTGAGGACAGTATAAGATATTTTTCTGTGAATTCTAAGAAAATATGCTCTTACACTATAAATGATGCTAAACTAAATTTTAATATGAATGAAGTTACTAGGAACATTTAAACCTATGAAATTAAATATGAATATTACCAACTTCTGTTTTAGTCCAGTATTTTTTAGAATACATTGGTAAAGACAATTATTAATTTTGAAAGTCAAAGTTCAACTCCATATTGAGTTTTCTTGCAATGGAACTAAAAATTTCAGTTGTTTTCTATCTAGTTTATTTTGTTAATCCCGAGGATTTGTTTTAGCTAGGTAATAATAAACCTTATATGGCATTGCAACTGTTTCAAATAGAGAAGTATCAAATTATCTAAACTCTAATTTTAGCAACCAGATGATTTGTTTGCATTTTGAATGAACAGTAAGGAAGAAAGAATAAAATATTTCTTTTTATTTTACATTGATGACTTATCTGCATCGATTGCAGTTACATATGCATCTGGGAGTGGGAGTACTCTAATATTTGCCAACTGCAAAATGACAGTGTAATATAAGAATTCAAATGATCAATGGTCTTTTTTTCCCCCAAAAGTAACACTCTTTCCCTGACATTAAATGACCTTTATTAAATTCAGCAACTTCCCTCAGCATGATGAATGATGAAAAAACTCAATTAATGGATGAGTTTCTTTGCAGCATAAATAAGACATGCATCTTTAAATCATTCAGTGGATTATTACAGCTTCCGGGAACAAGCCCAAGTTCCTTAGCATGCCACATAAGACCCTTCATTCTTCCCTTTTCACCTTATACTCAAGTTATATTGAAATTCTACCCATCCCCTAAGTCACCAAGTTCTCTCTCTTTCTTCCTCCTCCATGTCTTTACAATCATGGCTCTCTCTTGCTGGACTGCTTTTGTTCCCTCTCTAGTCCTTTCGTCTGGACAACTCTTTGTCATCTAAGAACAAAATTTCAAAATTACCTCCTCTTAAAAGTTTGTTCTGACCATCTCAATATCAAATGAAAATTAGGAGGCATTCTTAGGTCCTGCAACAACATACAATACTTTTCTAGTTTAGAGCACTTATAACAGCAAATTACAATGATCCTTTTATTTGTCCACCTCCCCCAGTAGACTGTTTTTTGAAAATGGGGATTGTGTGTCATTTACCTTTCTTATTTAGTGCTGAAAATATTTATCTATTATAATCCTTTACTCCACACCCCCCCAAACAAAAACCTTGACAACATCTGAAGCAATGTTGGTGGTGTGATTCTCTTGAAATTTTGAACATTTGAGTTTTACTTCACTGTCATCCTAATGAAGTAAACCTTCACTTCGAAAGACCACATCATAAAAGTTGGAAAAAAGTCGTAATATCTCTCTTGGCTTTGCTCACGCTAACTAGTTGTGTAAAAATGAGTGATATGTTTGTTAGGTTTTTGGTTTGGGGAAGTTCTATGACACCAAACAACCAGATGGAGTTGATACATATTTTGATGGAGATTCTCATATTGTTACTTTATTATTGTTTAGTTCTAAGTGAAAAGTGATAATTTATGTAAGATAAATCACTTGACTTGACAGATGTTGAGTTGATCTAAACAAGTACTTTCACAGTCTTTCCCATTTCCATATTGGATATCTATGTTCTTGATTATTAAGCCACTCTAGCTCTAAAAATGGAATTTTGCTCTTCAATATTGCAAGAAAGATCTTAAGAAATTTTATGCTTTTTGGGGGGTATTATTCCCAGATGCCAGGAATAGAGTAGATTTATTTCTTGTTCCTTGGAATATAATCTCTGTATTAGGTTTACTTTACAAATCTTCCTCTTAGGAGCATTAAGGATGGTCTGTAGAAGAGATGTTAGAGGGAATCCTGGACTCTCATTCTCTGCCTGCGGTAGAGGGGAAAAAAAGCCTTTGGGACTGCAGAATAGTAGGATATCTCAGTTTAGGATAATAATAATATGGAAGTTTTGACTGGGTGTCGGAATTCTCTGTGGAGTTTATAAAAATGCAGATGTCTTCGTTTTTAGACCTGTTGAGTCAGAAATTCAATGCTTGTGGAACTGGCATGCTGTGCTTTCTTTTTTCTTTTTTTTTTTTAATGTTATTTATTTATTTATTTATTCATGAGAGTCAGAGAGAGAGAGAGGCAGAGGCAGAGAGAGAAGTAGGCTCCCCACCTAGCAGGGAGCCTGATGCAGGACTCGATTCCAGGACCCTGGGATCATGACCTGAGCCGAAGGCAGACGCTTAACCATCTGAGCCACCCAGGTGCCCCACATGTTGTGTTTTTTAAAATCTCTAAAAGTCACTCAAACTTACTGCTTACTTGAAAACCACCATATTATTTCATACTTTATAGCACTTACAACTTACATGTTGTAATTTTGTCTTTTAATCTTCACAATAGTACTAAGAGATAAAATATATCCTATTTCATAAATGAACAGGCTGAATCCCAGAGGTAGTTAGCAATATTGGGGGTACTCAAAATCAGTATTCTGACTCTAAGCCCCAACATTCCCTCTGTAAAAATATAAAAGTTAAATATTTCAAAATAGCTAAAACCAAAGTACCTGTTTTATGTTTGTTTAGTTCTCTGAGACTCATCGTTATACTTCTCATTATACAGAAATTGTAAACTATTTTATTTCCTTTTGGTGCAATATGAAGATACTCTCTAAATATTTACTGGCTTAAGATTTTAAATTATGAAATCAGAGATACAATAGTCATTATTTTTATGATGGTCTTTTTTTTTTTTTTGATGGTTCAAAGTCATTATCACCTAGTCATCACTGCCAATGAGGAAAATTAAGACTTTTTAAATAAAACAACTTAAAATGGACTCTAGAGGCTCCTGGGTGGCCCCGTCAGTTGGGTGTCTGTCTTCGACCCAGGTCCTGATCCCAGGGTCCTGGGATTGAGCCCTACTTCTGGCTCCCTGCTTGGTGGGGAGTCTGCTTCTCCCTCTGCCCCCACCCCACTCATGCTCTCTCTCTCACTTTCTCAAATAAATAAATAAAATCTTTAAAAAAAATGGACTCTATTCCTTTCATGTCTAAATTTGAAATTATTTAAGATTCTTTGTTTTAGTTATTCCAAGAAGAAAAGTAAATATATGACACTTTAATTTTTGATTAAAATGCAATTATAGACACATTTAAGTTACAATATATAAGTATCATATATCTTAGCTCTATAAACTTGCATTTGGTAATTATAATAGACACTGCCTATATAAAACATCCAAATTCAGCACAGTGACTGGTTGTTGCTTAAGACGTTATTTCTTTGGAAGAAAAAGGATCATATTTATATTATAAAGAAAAATGAAAAATATATTCTTTCCATATAAGAGCCACTTCAAAGGCAATAGTTGATGTGTGCTATGATATTGAGCAAAATTTTCCTATTACAGAATGGTTTTAAATAGGATCTCTTTAAAATTCATGGACTAATTCTTTCTTTGGTGTGTGTTTGCTTCTATGTCAGGAGGAGGATGGAAGAAAGGGTTGAACACTGTAACATTTCTATCTGAAAAAAACACAGATACCTTTATATACAACACATCCTTATTTTTCTCAAAACTACCTTTTAAAATTCTCATCCTGAGAAATTTTGAGTACCATCATTCATTTACTTCTTAACTATTCTTTGGGGTGGATACAGTGAATGGCCTATGACAGTAGACCTAGACACTATGAATGAAAGATTTAAGACCTTTAATCTCAAGAATACCACTTGGCGCCAGCAGACAAGCAGGACACTCCTTTACCTGTCTTTCCACTATTCTAAGCTATGTCCTCCAATAAAGATGAATTTACTTACAGACTATACAGATATAATATTAGCTTGTAATCTGGAACAATAGTTACCAGAGTCTGATTTCATTTAAACATTTTCTTAGGAAATAAAATATGTTATTAAAATATACTTAAACAATTTTTTGTGTGTGAGACAGAACTTCTGAAACATAGCTTTTAACCTAAATGCAGAAGGTTAGGTGTCTACCTTTCTTCAAAATATTATTTAACCAAAGCAACTTGTATGCTCAATTGAAACTCCATAATTTCCTTACAATGAAAATAGAAAAATGATAATTACAAAATTTCAAAATGCTTTTTTTCTGGCTTTCTCAAATGGCTGTTCCTTCACCATTTATTCAATAAGCTTTCATTCAGAAGATATTGAGTAATACTTAATATAAGAATTTAAGATCCATGGGGTGCCTGGGTGACTCGGTTGAGTGTGGGACTCTTGGATTCATCTCAGGTCATGATCTCAGGGTGGTGAGATCAAACCCTGTGTTGGGCTCACTGCTCAGCAGGGAATTCACTTGGCCCTCTCCATCCCCCTCTGCTCCTACCCCCACCCTTCCTGCACACACATGTTCTCTCTCAAATAAATAAATAGATAAATAAATTATCTTAAGAAATTATATAAGATCCATGAGGCAGGTAGGGATTTTTGTTTACTCTCTTCACCGACTTATTTCCAGTATCTATAACAGTAAGGCTCTTTAGGTGCACACAACAAATATTTGTTGAATGAATGAATAAAATGCGTGTGTCAGTCTCCCATAGCTAAGCATTATCAGTGTGAAGCTAAAATGGGAAATGATCACAGAACTCAAGTTCACAGTCTTTTCTTCCCCAAATTCTCTTCCAAAACAAACCTCCATATCTCTAGGGAATCTATGGTCAGTCTGCACAGTAGTACTAGAAGAGAGTGGGATTCTGGAATACAATTAGGGGTAGAAAATCTCTATGCCCACTTTAATGTCCAATGTTGCCACTCTATAAAGCCAAGCACTTTCAGTAAATAGTTGTAGTAATTACTTATTTCATTTAATCTTTGAAGGTTTACTTTAATTAGAAACATAAAAATCCAATCCCAACTGGAAAACTAAAAAATATTTCACATGGCGCATTCAGTCAGATTAAGGCACTTTCTGAAAGCCATTTATAGGTCACTTGTTTTTCCATGTAAATGTAATTCTTATGGTTTTTTCTTTTCAGAATTTTCTTGTCCAATTGGTGATCTGTTCAATAAGCTTATTTTCTTACAAATTAAAAAAAAATCTTCATTATAAAAAACTATTTTTTAGAAAACAAGTACACTTTATTTTTTGAAAATGAGCACACTTTATTATCAATGTATATAGATGAATAAACACTTTTGAGGTGTTTATTATTGGCTTACTAGGAAGACTTAACGCTTTCATTTTACATAGTAAATTACTATTTAATTTACTCCAGTGCATCAGTTGCCTAAAAGAACAAATACACCTCATAGTTCATAACAGCAATTCTGGTGTGAGAGATTTAATGTGCTATTTACAGATAGAATTATTCTCAAATATTAAGTTTCATATACATGTTAATGTGTAATTTCTCATATGGTGAAACTCACTGGAAAGTTTTGCTAAATTTAATGCTTTTCAAAATTGTTCTCAGAGAAACGTATCTTTGAGGTGTTAAACTAATAAAATAACATTCCCACAATATGTTTGTGTCACTGAATTCTGAAAATTGGAGACTTCCTCACTCAGATTGAAGTCATGTTATTCCAATTGGTTCTTAAGAACTTCAGGATGTTAAAAAAAATTAAGCAATAAAATTGTCTTTTGATATGTCTGGAAAACTAGAGGAGGATAAAACAGGACTATTTCATTGTGGTTGAAAATAGCCACTACTTAAATATTAAAGTAATGCTTTACAATAGAAGTCAAAGGAGAAAGAAAAAGTTTTCCAGTGCACTATTAGTGAAAATTGGATGTGTTTACCCATTTGAAGAGTCCACTTTAAAATCACAGGTGCACTTTATTTTCTGTGTATATGTCACCTAAAGACGTTTATGTTAGTGTCCACAGATGTATACATTGACAGAGTGTGCACAAACATACTGTTGTTCTTGATTACTGAAAAGTTCAAGTATAAGTTACAAATCTCCTTTTATCTTTCAACATATAGGAACCTCTTGTCTTGAATTGAGGAGTTAATTTAGCTCTTTGGCATATAGTATCTGCAGCCGTTTGTCCAACCTTCTGAAAATGTAAGCAAAACTGACTATTTACTCTGCACTAGGCTTATAATCCTTTGCATCCAAGAATAGGATTGCTGACACAGTCTGCTTACAAGCCCCTTTCTGTGTGTGGTACTGTCTGATATGACCATATATGAACTGCAGTCCAGACCATCCTGATTAACCAAATTTTCTAGCTTCTGGATAGCAGCCATATGCTCCTTTTCACTATTTTCCTGGAGAGTTCAGGAATCAAAAGGACCCTAACACCCAAATATTTGAAATAATAATAATAATAAAAACAACTAAAGCTGATGGCCTATTTTTAAATTCAATTGAAAAAAAATAGCTTGATTTGATCCCTGGAGGGGTTAACAATCTCCCATTATTCTTAATCTAGAGTTTTTCTGCCTTATGTTCCCCCAAACTTGTTTAATTTTTGTTATTTGACATTCTTCTGATGTGATGAGTTCTACTGAACTAAGATATATGGAACACGATTTTATGTCCACACGTAACAAGTTTTCTCCAAGTCCATCTGTTGCTACTAATGAAACATATTTATGACCAAAATATGTTAATAACAGCAGACATAAGTCTTCACAAACTTCCTATTGTCTCCACTTCTGATAATGGGGGCCTACCAGAGCTATTGCAAATTTAGATTTCCCGTAGAAATCTTGGACTCCCTAACTACAGCAGAGGGTCATAGTTAGCTTCAAAGCACATTACTTGATCTCTCCAAAATGGCCTCTAACCTGAGCTTTACACTGAATGCCAACAACACTTGATTCTCCAATAGTCAAATAAACTCTAGCTTCACGTCTAGCAATAATGCAACCATCAGCCATTTTAAAAAGCAATGTTTTCTTTCATAAACTACAGTACGCCATCCTTCCTGTTGATCTAGAATAGATAGCAGCCATCTATCAACAGAGATCACATTGAAGGCAGCACATGGGAGAAATTTTAGTGCTCCCAGGGAAGGACTTGCTTCATTTATGAACCTGAAGAAAATGCAAATTTAGAATAATTTCATTTTTAACACATTCCAAATTCTTTTCTCTCCTGTCTCTGCATGTGATGGTCTTTTCTCCTGCCCCTAGTTTCCTCTGGCTTCACATGAAATTCTGGCTATCCAAAGTCCCCAGTATGAATCCAAGTTTTGACTTCCTCAAGGGTAATTTACCTTTGGTTATTTTATTTTATTTTATTTTAATTTTTTTAGTAATCTCTACAGCCAATGTGGGACTCAAACTTGGAACCCCAAGATCAAGAGTCGCATGCTCTATCAACTAAACCAGCCAGGTGCCCCTTAAAGGTAATTTACATTGATGTGCAAACTTATAGATTCATTTCCAGTAGAAGGGCATTTTGAACTTTAAAGAGGAGTTTTCATTTCTAATATCTCAAATATATGAACAAAGATAGATACTAAAAAACTACCTGAATAACTAAATAGATGCATAGATACAAAGCTACATAGATAAAAATCTTCTTGATGCTTTTTGTGTACTCTTATTTTTGCCTCAAACTAAAGAGACATAGATCACAAAAATCAACAGTGGGTACTCCATTTAGGAAAGCTTGCCCATATCTTCTCTGAATAATTCATTATCATATAAATAAAAGTTGAAGGTTAGTGTGTGTACTGATGTACAATACAGGCATCATATTGTGAATATTAAGTCTTTAAAGGCATGTTTTGTAATATGTTTTAAATAAAAATGTGATTTTTAAAATTTTCTCAATAACAATATATCTGACCACAGCCAGCAATGTAGATTATTCATTGAATAGGCTTCCATCTTTATGCATATTTTGCATTAAAATTATAACTGAATCAACAAAAAAAATCATCATATGTTTCAACATTCTCTGTGATATGAATAACACTTACTGTTTTTTTTTGGAATACAGCTGGATTTCTTAAGGGCACAGTCCCATTGATACTGTAATACATAGCATGAAAACATAGTGCTGGTTTCTTTAATTTTTCTAATAGGGCATGACTTTCCAATTGTCTCTTCCTATCGTCATCTGAGAATCTCTTATTTATGTTAATAGTGGGTGCTATTGTTGATAAGCTACTTGTAACAAATGAGTCAAACAAAAAGGCATGAATTCTGCAGATGGTGGAATAATTCAGTGGGATAATCTGCATAAGCAGATTCATATTTTCATAGAAAACATTTTAATGTTTGGCTTTGATCACTAGCTTACTGAGCATCCTTAATTTTTTTATCTAGTTCCCACTTCCTTTTTAATTAAAAATTGTACTGTAATTAGTGATTAATCTTTTTCCCCAAGTAGCAACATGATTATATCATGCTATGTTATATGGTACAGATTTTCCATTGTTACAACTTTATTCAGATATATAGCTTTATGTCACCTGCTCCCCTAGTGAAATACCATTCAGGGTGAAGGAAAAGCAAAAAATTCAATGTTAGCTTGTATTTTATTTATCTGCAAAGAAAGCACAGGGTTTCTGGTCTGGCATGTAGTAAGTTAGAAGTCACTAGTCCATTCCAATAGTAAGCAAGGAGCTGAATAAGCAAAAATCAACTTTTCCTGGTTCTATCAGAGAAGTAAGGTCACTGGGCAAACCGCTACCCTTCAAATTGGAGAAACAGACAGGAGGATACAGAGATTCACAACTTACTATAGCAGAAATCCCAAAGCAGAAACTTTCATAGGAACTATTACTGGGATAGGAAAACCCGAATCGTAATTTATGAATTGCTAAATATCTGAGAAAAATCTCTTACTTCCGGCTGGAGAAGAGGAAAATAGACCACTTTGAAATAAACTACAACATTTTGTTCTTAACAAGGCCTGCCCTCAGAAGAAATTATGTTTTAATATAAAAACATATATAGACTAAAAGAAAGGAATGGAGAAAGATAGACCATGCTAACACTAATCAAAACAAGCAGAGCAGATATATTAATTTCGGATAGAACAGACTTTAGAGCAACGAAAGTTATCAAGGATGAAGAGAAGCTTCACATAATAATAAAGGAGTCAATACTCCAAGAAGATATAATAATCCATAATGTATAGACACCTAACAACAGAGTGTCAAAATATGTGAGGCAAAAACTGATAGAACTGCAAGGAATTATTGTTGGAGACTTTAATATCCTGCTACCAGAAATGGACAGATCCAGCAGACAGAAAATCAGTAAGGACATAACTGAACTTAAGAGTACCATAGATCCGAGAACTCTATTGAGGAGGGCACATTCAGCATGGAGCACTGGGTGTTATGCACAAACAATGAATCATGGAACACTTCATCTAAAACTAATGATGTAATGTATGGGGATTAACATAAGAATAAAAATTAAAAAAAAAAACAACACTTGTCACACACACACACAAAAAAAGAGTACCATAGATCAACTGGATGTAACTGGCATCTATGAACTACTTCATCCCACAACAGCAGAATTCTTAAGCTCACATGGAACATTTATCAAGATAGACTATATTCTGGGCCATAAAACATACCTTAACACATTAAAAAAAAATAGAAACCATACAATATCTGCTCTTAGATCACAATGGAAGTAACTAGAAATACTTGGTGGTTGAACAACACAATTCATTTTTTTAATTCAAGTAAAATTAATGTACAGTGTTACATTAGTTTCTAGTGTACAATATAACAATTCAGCAATTTTATACATTTCTCAGTGCTCATCAAGATAAGTGTACTGTTAATCCCCTTTATTTGTTTTACCCATCCACTTCCCCTCTGGCAGCCACGAGTTTATTCTCTATAGCTAAGAGTCTGCTCTTGTTTATCTCCTTTTTTTCTTTGTTTATTCATTTTGTTTCTTAAATTACACATATGAGTGAAACAATATGGTATTTGTCTTCCTTTGACTGACTTATTTCACTTAGCATTATATCCTCTAGGTCCATTCATGTTGTTGCAAATGGCAAGATTTTATTCTTTTTTAGGGCTGTGTAATATTCCATGTGTTATATAGCACATCTTCTTTATCTATTCATATATGGATGGGCACTTGAGTTGCTTCCATATCTTGGCTATTGTAAATAATGCTACCAAAACATAGGGATGCATGTATATTTTAGAATTAAACAACACACTCCTAACTAACATATGGGTCAAAGAAGAAATCCCAAGAAAAAATTTTAAATATTTTGAACTAAGTGAAAATGAAAATATACAACTTTTCAAAATTTGTGGGATTCAGAGAAGCAGTATGAGAGGGAAATTTATACCACTGAATGTATATATTAGAAATGAAAGAAGATCTAAAATCAGTAATCTAAACTTCTTCCTTAGGAAACTAAAAAAAAAAAAAAGGCAATAAATCCAAAGTAAACAGAAGAAAAGAAATGATTAAAAATTAAAACAGAAATTGAAAACAGGAAATGAATAAAACAAATGAACAAAACTAAAAATGGTTTTTTAAAAAGTATCAATAAAATTGATAAACCTCTAGCAAGGTAACTAAGAAAAAAAAAGAAAATACAAATCACTAATATCAGAAATAAAAGAAGGGCCATCCCTACAGATTTTAAGGGCTCTAAAAAAATAATAGAGGAACATTATGAACAACTCTGTGCTCACAGATTTGATAATCTAGATTAAATGAACCAAATTCTTAAAAGATACAATTTGCTAACCTCCCCCCACAAAAAATGACAATCTGGATAGACCTGTATCTCTTATATAAATTGAAGTGATAATTAATAACCTTCCAAAACAGAACACCAGGCCCACATGGGTTTACTGGGTAATATTACCACATATTTCAGGAAGAAATTATACCAGTTCTCTGCAATCTCTTCAAGCAAAAAGAAGCAGAGAGAATACTTTCTAACTCATTCTATGAGGCCAACATTACCATAATATCAAAACCAGAGAAAGGGAAAAAAAAAACCCTACAGAACAATATCTCTTATGAACATAGATGCAAAGATCCTTAACAAAATATTAACAAACCAAATCCAACAATGTGTAAAAGAATTATACACCACTACCAAGTGGGACTTATCCCAGGTACACGAGGCTGGCTCAACAGCCTTCATGGACAGGAAGGCTCAATATTGTTAAGCTGTCAGTTTTTTCCAACCAGACTTATAGATTCAATGCAATTTCAATCAAATTTCCAGCAAGTTATTTTGTGGATATCAACAAATGGAAAGGCAAGACAAAAGACCCAGGATAGCCAACTCAATATGGAAAGAGAAGCACAAAGTTGGAAGACTGCACTACCCATCTTCAAAATGAATAACTTGCTCAAGAGTTACTACAAAGCTACAGTATCAAAACAATGTGGTATTGGTGAGGAAATGGTTAAGTAGATCAATAGAACAAAATAGAGCCCAGAAAGAGACCCATAAAAACATAGTCAACTGATCTTTGGCAATGGAGTAAAGACAACACAATAGAGCAAAAAGAGTCTTTTCAACAAATGGTGCAAGAACAACTAGACATCCGCATGGGGAAAATGGAATCTAGGCACAGACCTTACACTGTTGACAAAAATGAACTCAAATGGATCATAAACCTAAACATAAAATGCAAAACTACATAACTCCTAGAAGATAATATAGGAGAAAATCTGAAGGAATTTGGGTATAATGATAACTTCTCACACAAAGGCATCAACGGTGAAAAACAACAACAACAACAACAGTTGATAAGCTGGACTTGATTAAAATTAAAAACTTCTGCTCTGTGAAAGGCAATGGCATGAGAATAAGAAGACAAGCCACAAACTGGGAGAAAGTATATGCAAAAGACACACCTGATGAAATGCTGTTATCTAAAATATAAAAAGAACTCTTCCTCTTAAAAACTCAATAATAAGGTAATTAACAACCCAATTAAGAAATAGAAAAGACCTGAACAGCTACTTATCCAAAGAAGATATCCAGATGGCAAGGAAACTTTTGCAAAGATGTTCAACATCATATGTCATCAGGGAGTTGCAAATTTGAAAAAAAAATGAGATACCATTATGCACTTCTTAGAATGGTCAAACCCAAAACATTTACAACAAATGCTGGCATGGTTGTGGAGCAATAGGAATGAATCAAAAACTTACGTCCACACAAAAATCTGCACATGGATCTTTATAGCAGCTTTATTCATAATTGCCAGAACTTGGAAATAACCAAGATGATGCTGAAGTGCATTTCATGGGTGAATGGATAAATTAACTGGTACATCCAAACAATGGAATGTTATCACTGCTAAAATGAAATGAGCTATCAAGCCATGAAAAGACTTGGAGGAAACTTAAATGCATATTACTAAGTGACAGAAGCCAAGGTGAAAAGGTACCTACCAAATGATTCCAACTATGTGACATTCTGGAAAAGGTAAAACTTTGGAGACAGTAAAAAGACCAATGATCGTCATGGTTTGGTGGGGGGAAGGAGGGATGAATAAACAGGGCACAGGATTTTAGGGCAGGAAAACTATACTGTATGATACTACAATGATGGATACATGTCGTTAGACATTTGTCCAAGTTTCTAGAATGTACCAAGAGTGAACCCTAATGTAAACTATAAACTCTGGGTGATTAAGTTGTGTCAGCATGGGTACATTGATTGTAATAAATGTACCACTGTGGTGCAGGATATGGATATTCGGGCGTTTATGTATGTGTGGGGACAGGAGGTATAAGGAAACTCTGTACTTTCCCCTCAGTTTTGCTGTAAACCTAAAACTGCTTTTAAAAATAAAGCTCAGTAATTTTTTATTAAAAGCACATCAAAGTTTTTATAGACCACACATATTTGGTGGTTAATTTCCATAGCAAAATGTATGCATGGTGCTCAAAACCCTGCTTCTTGTAGATTTGTTCATTAATTCACTCAGCATTTTCTTTGGGTGACAATCTTTCCATGCAATAAGTTGAAACTCCTCTAACTTAATAGAAAAACTATCAATGGACTCTTTCCCCCACATTATTTTTATATTAGGTTGATGATTAAGTATCTAGAAGAACCCCCAAGAATTCCCTGAGATAGATGCTAAGCCACCCAAGGATGATGTGAATAAAATCTCAGGTCTCTGCTGCAGTAAACCACATTCAATAATACTTCAATCATATGATGTGAGAAAAGTTTTAAACAGTAGCCTAAGTCTGACCTGACCCTCTTGTCTTTTATGCCTCCCCTCCACTCATTTTAGGTATGTGTTTATGAGTTAGTTGCTGTCTTAGTCGCTTTGGCTTGCTTTAACAAATGATCATCAACTAGGTCACTTATAAACAATAGAAATTTATTTCTCACAATTCCAGTGGCTGGAAATCCTCTGAGATAAGGGAGCTGACCAGTCTGGTCAAGTTCTGGTGAGGATCCTCTTCCAGGTTGCAGATGGCCAACTTCTTGTATCTGAACGTGGTAGAGAGCATAAGAGAAGCAGGTTCTTTTGTGACTCTTATAAGGGCACTAATCTCACACATGAAGACCCCATCCCCTGATCTCATGTCATCCTAATTACCTTCCAAAGGTCCCACTCACTACTATCACATTGTGGGGTAGGGTTACAACATGAATTTTGTGGAAACACAAACATTTGTCCATAACAGTCTTCAAAAAGTAACCATCTTGCTTGCCACTGTTGTTATCCAACGTGTTATTTAGGATTTGGGAAATTTTATTTTTACTCTGTTTTGTTTGTTGTCTTTTTTTCTTTAAGCTTGCAGTGTTAAATAAATCAGTAAAAGGCACAAAAGTACTTCATATTCCTATGTGGGAAATGGGAATTAATAGAGAAATGCATTGAGGAGGTGTCAAAAAAAGTTTTCACAATAGCAAGAATATAGAGGATATATTAAGGGAAATGAAATTCTACTACTATACCTGGAAACAATAAACTCTAGCCTGCACCAGAGAGCAGTTGCTTGTATTTCAAGTGAGAAAGCTGTCCTTTGATCTCTATAGAAGGTATATCTTTGTACCTCAATAGGAATATGTTTCAGCAGGAAGGTTCAAATAAGTTGTTGCTTAGAATTGAATAACAATTTCTTTATTTTTCTCCAGTTCAGTGGAGAGCACTATGGTTCTCAAGTATTAATGTGCATTAGAATAGCCTAGAGGGTTTATTAAAATCAGATTTCCAGCCCCCCAATAGATCCTCATTCAGTAGGTCTAGGGTGGGGGCCTTTGCTTTTCTAGCAAGTTTCCAGGGGATGCTGATACGTCTAGTCAAAAGAACATATGTTGAGAACCAGCAGGTTTGAATATGCTACTGGTTCAATGTACATGTATCCTCAGAATGTACTAAATTGTTATTTTTGACACCAACAGAGACCATCTTTCCCACTTTATATAAACAGCTCTTTGGATGTGAATTGATTTTTTATTTTTCACGAGCTTGTCCCATAACTTTTGTAACAAGAAAAATACACCAGAGGAGCCCTGAATTTGAAGTAGGGAAGTTTGAGTCTGAGCTTTTTCACTTTTCTGTGTTCAGCGGCTTAGGCTGATCAATTACTATCAGAGGCTCGCTTTCTTTCTCTATAAAATGGGAATAATACCAGACTCCTACAGCTATTTTTGAGTGTTAAATGGGATGAGCCTATGTGAAAGTGTCTTGTAAACCGCAAAGTACTCTACAAATGTAACAGTTTATTATTATTGATCTTATTATTGATTTGAGAATGACTTCCCACCTTCGAAAATTCTGATGTAGAAAAGACTCATCATAGTGGGTGAGTTTTGTTGATGGACTACAGTAAGCAATCAATAAGTATTTATAGCCTAATTGATAAAATAAGACAGATTCAGATGCTGATACCTTACAATATATAGACAGACTAAAAGAACTCTACTATTCACTTGTAACAGAAGACTAAGGGAAATTGATTGAATACAATTGAACAAGTATTTATTAAGTGCTTCCTCTGTATCAGGTTCCATGACTAACCATTCTCTGTTCATGTTTTAAGTTATTTCAAACACCAAACACCAAATGAAATTTCTCATTTGAGACTCAATTGCTTCTTTGAAAACAGGCCCAACAGAACCAAGAATTTAACCCAGGTAACTCTGCTTTGAATTTGAATTTATTCGGTATAAATCCTCATACATTGTACTAGTATAGTTAAATTTCTATCTCTAGCTTGGTGATCTAAGCAAAGGATGTTAAGTGAAAAAAAAATTACAGAGCAATACAAATTTAGTATGATCTCATCTCTACATATTTTTAAAATCCATTATACATGGCATATCTGGAGAAATGAAAAACAGGAATGATACATACCAGTTAATGACAGTTACCTTGGAGGAGAAGAATAGAGGGGAAATTTAACATTTTACTTTGTACACTTCTTATAGCTATACTAATTTATATAAGAATATTGTACCAAGAACAATTAGAAAGTAAATGGTAATTTTAAAAATATATATATCAGTACACCTACAGGGGGCTCCTGCTTGAGAAGCATCACTCCCACATGATGAGTTTGTATTTCCCTTCAAAAATATCAACCCATGAATGAATCATTAGGCTTCCTGTCCTTGCTAAAATAGAGTCCCAATCCAGTCCCTTTAACAGGTTATTTTTCCGTCAGCACTAATTCACATGGTTCCTGTGCTTTGTGTCAAAATGTACCACTGCTGAGCATTGGGCTTCCCTTTGAGCGGTCAGTGAGAGTGATGTCTAATCAAGAACAACCTTCCCTGCAGGATTCCTTCCTGTAATTTACTTCCCACTGATTCTCCGGGAGGTGATTCCGCAGTACAAATACATTCTCTGTTTAATCAGTTCCCTTGATTTCTTTCTGAAATCCATAAGAAGATAGCATTGCAATAACACCCTCTCTCTGGGGCAGCTTTAGACACTTCTGGCATTTTGTCAACAAGCCTTCTCTGAGCAGAACCCCGCGCTAGGCACCATAGCTGGGTAGAGAAGAGCAATGAAATAGTAAATGACACTCTATCTCCATGCCTAGAACATAAAGCCAGGAGAAGAGTGAGAGATCTGAGTCTAGGAAGAGAAATCAGAATAGGGTGGAAGGCAGCTGTGAAAAGGAGCAGAAGATTTAAGGAGGGTGAGGGAAAGAAAAAGTAATTGGATCCCATTTTGTAGCAAAAAGAATTTTTTAAAGCTTTTAGGATCAATGAACCTAACTTTGAAATTTAAATTATAATGTCAAATTGAAAAGATGGCAAAAGTTTCTAAAGGCACCCTAGATATAAGACGTTAGTTACCCAGAGAAAACTTAAGTAAAGCCTACTTCCACTATGCTCTCGCCCAGCTCAGAACTGCCTCAGCTACTTATATTCTACCATCATGATTTGTCTGAATGTCTGTCTCCACTCTGGACCACAGACTGTTCAATGGCAGAAATTCAGCTCTTTATTTCAGTTTTGCAGTGATGGCTGTATTGCCCAGACTTCATAAATATATTGAGTAAATACATGAGAATCTATGTTGGGTTTTTTTGAAAAGCGAGTTCCTGAAACAATCTTATGCTGAAAGGTATTCACAGTTCTTATAGAAAAATTTTGGATGCTATGGTATTAGGCCCTGTATTTTTCAGTTGTTATTATTTAGAATTCTGCATTTTCTATTCTCACAATTTCATTCATTCTTTTCCTTTATGTGGAATCTCTACTATATCCTTCTTTTCTTTTCATTTTTCCTTAGATTGACTTCCAAACTCATCTTCTTACTCATAAAAATGTACTTCTGAATTGTCAGTGCAATACAACTTGTTGGTCCTTTTATTTTGTTCCTACTTTATTTTAAAGCAAAATAAAATGAAATTGAAGGAAACTTGTAGCTGTTGAGAATGGAACTCTGAAAGGAGATTGCTGCCAACAGATATTTTTTTCTGAGCCAGAGAAAATCACTATGATTTTGTTTTCCTTTGTGTGACTCCTTTTCTACACATTGCTTGTCTCTGTGGCAAGTAATAGAAAGAAGGGAAAGGCCATTTTAGGACGAACCTGGCAGCGTGCAGGTGATTTCAGGCACAGAGGAATTCCAGGCCCACCCACCCACAATAGAAAGAAGTAAAGAAACCAGAAAACTAGAAGAGACAAAGAAAGAACAATTGAAGGCCATTGCAGGCAAGAGATCGGGTCTAATAAGCAAATGCCAGATGGAAGTCCAATTAATTCAGAATGGAATCTGGGGCAAGAAGAGAAAAGCTGTTAGAGTAAATGAATTAATTTCATAGAGAATTATAATGCCACACAGATCCAAGTTGACAATCTCAATGTCAAACTGCAATCAGTCTTCAAGCTTAAATCACATCTGGTGGAATTCTTTCTTGACAACTACAAAATGTTTTTCTGAACTCCTTTAGTTCTCAGGGTACGCATCTCCCATTAGAGAGCCACCAGTTGCTACTACGTGTTCTGGTAACTTTTTATTTGTGGTTTGTTATCTCTTCTGCTGGATTATAAATTTCTATCTTGAAATATCTACATTGTTTACCTATTACATAATAAATATAAAATTACTGCGATAATTTTCCTGATACGATCACATGATGATATCAAAAGTCCTCATATGAATAATATTGTTAGGCCATCTCAAGTCAAGTTCAAAAGCTAAAGCCTCTATCCTCTAGTACCTTGCACACTGAACAAAATTGGTTAAGAACTGATGCCATGTCATTGTTACATGGAAGGCATTCATAGTAAATATGTTGTCAATGAAGCCTAGACTCTGAAATCACTATTTTAGTTTCTTCACACTTTTTTTTTAGAGAAAGAGAGAGTCCCCACATGTGTCACTGGGTTAGGGGAACAGGGGAGAGGGGCAGAGGGAGAGAGAGAGAATCTTAAGCAGGCTTCCAGCCCATCATGGAGCCCAACGCAGGGCTCAATTTCACGACTCTGAAATCATGATCTGAGACAAAATCAGGAGTTGGATGCTTAACCAATTGAGCCACTCAGGAGCCCCAATTCCTTCATACTCTTAATACTACTTGAAATTACTGTGTTCCCTTTTTTATTGTCTTCCACCCCCCCCCCCCACTAAACTATAAGCTCTGTATGTGCAAGGAGCATCTCTGTCTTACTCATTGCCAAATCTTGAGGACCTAGAGAAGTAACACTTAATAGATATTCAATAAATATCTATTAAATTGAAAAATGTTGATTCTGACTGTACAATAGGAATTATGACCCTAGTAAAAGAAATTAAGCAAGGGTCTGATTGATACAGAAAGATATTAAATAATGTAAAAATAAATAAGCCATAGACCTATATACAAAAAAGCAGAAATACTTTTAGAGAGAGCATAATATAACTTCTCAAAGGCCAGCATGAAGAGTCTAGCTCACTATTTTCCCAGTCTTCATAGAATTCTCCTCAGTTTCATGGTTTTTATTGTGTTTTATGCCTACCACCATGGATGTTCAAAATTGTCTTTACAATTAGGTTATATACTTAATTGTGCTACTCACACAATTATCCATAATAGAGCATTTGTCTTGCCTTTTGAAGTCCATCTTTCCATGTTATCTCCTTGACTAACATACATTAGAGGAGTAACTCTCAAAGGACATTTCACTCGCACAATGGTCTCTGTTCCCTACTGCACATCAAGCGTTAAGAGTGTAAGTCAGTGGGGCCACACCAGAGATCAATATGGCACCATTTAGTTTAGATGGAGAAAATCATGTCCTAAGCATTGGGAAACCAACCTATGCATGCAAAGGCAATTAAAAGAAAGTCTTTGCAGCCTTGTAAAAAAAAAAAAAAATTAGAAACAACCTAAAGTTTCATTACCTTAGCCATCAAAACAAATTAATTACAGCTTATTAACATAGATGAATCTAAAAACATAATGTTAAGTAAAAATGTTAGATATAACATGCTTTACAAAATATAGGCAATCTTATCCACCAACTTCTTGGAAGAGAGGATTCTTCAGTGAGCTAGGCAGCCATTTATCAGATGGGGACTTTCCCAAAGGTACCATATTTTTATTTTAAACAAACAACAACAACAAAAACCCTCCCGGGAATTGCTATTCACATTAACTGTCTCCACTGATCTGTTTACCCTTGTTTTCTGTCAGGGAACAGAAAATTAGGCATCCTTTCATTAGAGTTTTTCTTCCTTAAGTAACATAGAAAGCAAGGTAAAAACAGAAAGAGTCAGACAGAATAAGAGAGAAACAGAGAGTAAAAGGCAGAGAGGTTAAGAAAATAAAAATCTCCAATCAGAATCAAGTCTGTCACCAAGAAAATATTGATAATTATTTTTATTAAGGGAAAACACAGAAGATTTTAATCTGCACATTCCTGGTTAATTATTCAACTCTGCACTTCCCTCTGCTTAGCCTGAAGCAGTATTAAAAGATAAGAACTAATTCTGATGAGTTGGTTAACCACCATTAATGTTCTTGATAATTGACTATTTAGGTGTGACACTTTATTTGAAAAGGGAAAGAGAACCCCTTTCTGGAACAAAGAAGTCTTTCCCAGGATTTTCAATGTTTTTAAAATAAATACATAGAATTTGAGTAATTTAAGACCTTCGGTGTCAGGTTTTGAAAAACTTAAAAGCGTAAGTAAAAATACTTGTGGATAGCCTACAAACAGTTTCCTCTGAAGTGGATTATTAATTACTGAACTTGTCTGTACCAGATTAGTTATTTTGAGTTGTTTTGACTCAATTTTGCAGCCACATTCTCTGTGGTGATATTTAGTTCCCTTTAAACTCTATTTTACAATCATCTTGCTTCAATTTCATGAAGTTCAGATTTATCCTAAGCAATTTAGAGGACATTTGCACATACTCAGTTCCCTAATACAGCAGTCATCCTGTCTCCTGGCTCATTTTATTACAAAGGAACAGATGTGATGGGAAAGGTGATGGGCAAGGGGAGGGCGGAGAGGCCAGGCAATTGACTCTTTTTTAAATTTCATATTTCTTTTCTTTTTTTTTGTAAAGATTTATTTATTTGACAGAGAGAGACACAGCGAGAGAGGGAACACAATCAGGGGGAGTGGGAGAGGGAGAAGCAGACTTCCTGCGGGGCAGGGAGCCTGATGCGGGGCTCAATCCCAGGACCCTGGGATCATGACCTGAGCTGAAGGCAGATGCTTAACGACTGAGCCACCCAGGCTCCCCTAAATTTCATATTTCAAATTGAAGGTAGCATGCTTGATTTTTTGCATTGAAACAAAGGGGTATACTTATAATATCACCATAACATTTATGTCTGGGAATGACAACAGAGCAAGTCAAACAGCTTCTCCAAACTAGATCCCCATTGTAGAAAATCAGAGGGCACCTGGGTGGCTCAGTTGGTTAAGCGACTGCCTTCGGCTCAGGTCATGATCCTGGAGTCCCGGGATCGAGTCCCGCATCGGGCTCTCTGCTCGGCAGGGAGTCTGCTTCTCCCTCTGACCCTCCCCCCTCTCATGTACTCGCTCGCTCTCATTCTCTCTCTCAAATAAATAAATAAAGTCTTTAAAAAAAAAAAAAGAAAGAAAATCAGAGGCACCCTAGAAACTAATCGCTTAAACTAATTCTCATTGCAATGGCTCTCTTTGACTGATGGTATTCGGGACTGTTCAAAAATGTGACGTATGGCCCACTTTTTCTTTGTAGAAACAGCTGATTCCATTACTAGAAAAGTCCTCCTGCCCTAAAAGTCTTCTTTATATCAAGCTTCAACCTGTTTCCCTGTAGTTTATACCCTTTATTTTCTATCTGCACTTAGAAACAACCTAGTTCAGAACTCCTACTTCCAAGGGCTTGATAGCCCTCAAACTAACTCAAGACAACTTTCTGTGCTCTCTCTAATCTTCCCTACTTTAAGATATTTATGGTTAACTTTTGTCAACAGCTGCTCCTGGGACACAGTATACAGAACCCCCATTACCTTGATTGCCTACTCTTCAGACCACTTGTGTCTGACATTCAGGATAGTGGTTAAAATTCCTAAGTTTTAGAGTCAGAGAGAGCTTGTTTGAAATCTCAGCTTCGCTGCATTTTCGCTATGCGACTGCATTGGATAATGTTGGTTGCATTAGCCATCCTTCATTGAACTTCCTCTTCCAATTACCAGTAGCAACCCCATTTTTCCCCTGCCAGGAGCATCCTGGGACTTTAGAAACCTGCTTTGCAGAGAGTAGAAAGTACCTAGGAATTTACATCCCCCTAGGGTGAGCCTCCACAAATTACTGTTCAGTGAGGAGGTATGAAAGATTGAGTTCCCTTGTATTGGACTTGGGCAACCTTGAGGCTTACCTCACACCCCGGAGCTCTCTGTGCTCATAGGCTAAAGTCACCTCTGAGACTTTTGTTAAGTTTCTTCCTTCCTGGCTCTCTCCTCTTCCCTGCTCTGCTTCTCCCACGTACCAATTGGTTTCTCCTGGAAGCACTTTCTTAGTAAACCACTTGCCTTAGAATTCTTACCTCTGGTTCTGCTCCAGGGAAACCTGGCCGAAGATGAGAAATTACTGTAATATCTAAACTCATTTTCTATAATTGGAAATGGGATTAAAATTACACCTACTTCTAGAATTAATGTAGGGATCAAATGCAAAAAAAGCATATAGCATGATATCCTTTCTGGCATGATATAAATGCTCACTAAAAGGTAACTTATTATCAGATTCTCTGGGCCAAATATTGAATGTGACATTCAAGATGCAGAAAATTCAGGATAATAGGTAATCCAGTTTTCACTAATGAAACCTAAGAATGCTGGCTTTCCTTGAGAGGGGATGACACCGATGGCTACCATGGACTCAGAGCTCACTGCAAAGCTCATTGCTCAGGACTTGTGCACCGTGTGCAGGAACTGCTCAGCAGCCTTTGCTGCTTTCTTTTCTCTTGGCTCTGGTTGGCAGTGAGCCAGAAAGCCCTGATCACCAGAAGCACTATTTTGATGTCCCCTCTGGGGCACCTAGAGAAAGGAGGTTTCCAATATGAAACAGAGCAAGTCAAAATCTAGAATACCTGTCCCAAATGTTCATTTCAAAGAGCTCTCCAAAAGATTAAATGTGATATAAATCTATATGCCAAAAATGTTTAAGAAAACTGAGGCTTTCTGGTCTTTGTCTGGCACATCAGGCCGCATATTTGAGAGGTACAACATTATGCAACCAGTTATGAGATGAGATTGGTATTCGAGGGTTGCGTTCACCCAGCTGCAGAGCTCAATCAGGGTTATATGTGCAGCTGAAGGAAACTGGGCAACAGTTTTAATTAATTGGCAATTTTGAGCCTCTCATGCTAAAGCTACCTTAATGATGGAAAAAGAAATGATATGGGAAGGCAGTACAATTTGAAACATGCAGATTTCCAACTCTGAGCTTTTAAGCAGCAACCTATCATTCACACAGTGATTATATGCTAAATATTTTCTAGTTATAAAAATCTTAAATAAATGAATATCAACTTAGAATTCTGGGTTCGCTAAAAGCTTTTTGGCGTCTAAAAAAAGAATTTAACTGGATTCTAACATTGTTTGCACTTGAGTAACAACTACAACTATTCTATTTATTTGCGTAATATACCTACTATGATGGCTAAAATGGAAACAGTGTTTTATGATTTATAAAGTCCTATTATACATTATTATCTCATTTAACCCTCAAAACAAAGATAGAGTAGGGAAAAAATATTATTACCATCAACCCTATTAGAGAAAAAGACAATAAAGTCTTGAATGTTTTTAGTGGTGATGTGAATCTACTGACTCATATATCATTTTTCTAAATTTCATTGTCAGTTCACCTCACATCTATCTATCATCTATCTATCTATCTATCATCTATCTATCTATCTATCTATCTATCTATCTATCTATCTATCATCTATCATCTATCTATCTATCTATCTATCTATCTATCTATCTATCTATCATCTATCTATTTATTTTGAGGCAAGGGGGAGGGGCAGAGAGAGAAAATCTTAAGCAGGCTCCAGCCCAGCTTGAAGCCCGATGAGGGTCTTGGTCTCATGACCCTCAGATCATGTCCTGAGATGAAATCAAGAGTCCCACACTTAACCAACTGAACCACCCAGGCGCCCCACATCAACCTATCTAATAATCTTGCTGATTTTTCTAACCCAGAAAAAAGAGATTATATTTTATCATGATCCAAATCGAGGGGAATGAACTGATTTGTAAAGTGTAATCCAGTTCAATTCCTACATAGTGGTAAAAAATAATCATCTATCCTTCAACGCTGACTCAACTGGAATCCCAGCTTCTACCTTGCTTCTCCTGTTAGACAATGTGTGTTGGAGTCATGTCACTATCATCCTCATATTCTTGATAAGCAAAGCTTAATTTTTGTTTGGTAATATGTTTCCTAGATAATGAATTTGCTTGGGAATGTAAACGTTACAAGAGAATTATCATGCATGAATATTGCTTGGGAAGAGTTTACAATCTTGCTGAACAAAGAAATATATATACAGGGACATAGAGAGCAAAAAAGTGCAAAACTAAGTAACACTAGACACAGGTGTGGTGAGGCTTGAATCAACAGAGAGCCACAGTATTAGAGAAGGTCCAGGAAGCTGCAGCTGACATGGTATCTCTGATCGCATTACCAGTTTTGTATTCACAGGCTCCGTGTGCCTATATTCCCAGCAGCCAGCATTCAGGTATCTCTGTCAGAGAGAAGCTGTGAATACTTGTGCATTTTTGCCCCTCCCCACCAGCCAGACCCAGACTAATCAATGCACCTGGATGAGAAAGTTCAGAGATGTCACAACACTGTCTCCAGAGCTCCCCAGCAAGGCTGAGCCCAAGTGAAGCTTTATTCGACTTCTCTCCATATGGTGTCCATGCTTGCTCCCTTATCCTAGATCCCACTTCCTCCTCCCCTACCTACTTTTTCCTGCACTGTCCTAATAAATCACTTTCACACAAATCCTCTTTTCTTCGTTTACTTTTGGAAAGTTCAATCTAAGTCAGAGAAGTCTGAAACTTATCTGGGCCTTAAAGATGCTTTAGATTTGAGCGGTATGTTGAAAATTTCCTTCCCTGGAGGGAGAATGTTGTGAGCAAAGGCTTGGGGAGGTAAGGCTTTATATTTATATTTATATGTAGGTCAGTGGGTGGGGGGGAACCTTTCTGATGGCTAACTCTGAGTGTGGTAAAGCCAGGGGGCACAATTTTCAGTAGGTAGGATAATAGGGCTGAATAAGATCAAGTAAGTCCTAAAGGGGGAAAGGGGGGGAAAAACACAGATATTGAACTTGATGTGATAGGGAGTGGGAAGCCATTTTAAGTCCTAAGCAGAACATGAGGAAAGCAGGCTTTCCTAATTGCATTTCTAAAACATAGTACAGAACCTCAGTTTCTGTAGATACCCTGCGGGGGGAAAAAAGTTCTCTGGTCAAATAACATTTGAAAACACCTTATACATCTAATTCATTGATGATTACCAAATGACCATAAGCCTATGAAAGCTGGGGCAAAGGATTAGTTTTGAATTTTTTTAAATATCTAATCTTTCCCAGATTGAGAACTACACTTCAGTGTAGTGCTATTCAAAGCATGACCCACTGCTGCTAAAGAATCCTCTTGTGCTTTATCAGGCATTCCTAAACAAGCTTGCCCACTGAACACTGTGGAGAAGTCATTCTCACTAATACAGTATAGAACTGGTTTTCCTGTAAACCTACTTTAGTAAATGGCTGTTTTTAGGAAGCCCAGTGAAAGCAGCAGAGACTGGATGGAGGCCAAGAGCTTTGTTAGGGGCAAGACTGGACTCGTGGCTGAAGAAATGTATAATAAACTAAGAACTGGAGATTATCTAAAAAAGTCATTGGAGATTGTGAATGAACAGATGGGAAGACTAAAAGAACCTGCATTTTCCAGCCCCACCCATAGTGGTGTAACACAAATGGGTCAGTGTAGTAATACATATTCTCTCAGATTTCTGAGCTATCTAATGGAAATAGAGATATATCTAATAGAGATATCTAATGGCTGATTTCTAATGGGAAATAGGAAATTGGACAGCATATTGAAGTGAGGAAAATTTTTAATTAAAAATTGAACACATCAGTCCAACTTGGCTATATTATCCAGCATCATTTTAGCAATATTAAAAGGTAGTTTTATTGAATTTAAACATTAAAACCTGAACATTTTTTAAAAGATTTTATTTATTTATTTGAGAGAGAGAGAGTGAGAGGGAGAGAGCCCAAGAGGGGGTAGGGTCAGAGGGAGAAGCAGACTCCCTGCTGAGCAGGGAGCCCTATGTGGGACTCGATCCCTGGACTCTGGGATCATGACCTGAGCCGAAAGCAGTAGCTTAACCAACTGAGCCACCCAGGCACCCCAAAACCTGGTTATTTTTAAAAACTTGTCTGTAGTTTCAGTCAAACTCAAGTAACATAAGGATAGGTTTTGATATCATTTTCTGAGTAGGCTGGGCAGGGTTTTTTCAAATTTTAATGAGTCGATGAAACACCTGGAGATTTGATTAAAATGCAGATTTCAATCTAATAGGCCTGGGTAAGGACTGAAATTTTGCATTTCCAACAAGCTCCCAGGTGATGTAAAGTTGTGGTCCAAGGAACACACTCTGAGGAGCAAGAGGATCAAAGACAAAGTCCAAGGTATAATATAGATGTAGAGACACTAAATTAGAATTACAATAGAAATGATTTCTACTCTGTCAAGTATTTACTGTATTCTTTCAATGTTCCATTTGTTCATTTACTTTATTAATTTTGTAAAGTGGTATTCACTGCCAACTGAGGATATTAGAGAAGAATGAATGATAGGGAGAAAAGATGTGGGTAAAAGAAATTTAAATGAGATATAAAACCGTGGGAAGCTCAAGGGAAGACTAATGGTATACTTTCAGAATGAGAGAATTTGGTACAGGTGGGAGGTTCCCATGGCTAATTTACAAGTTATACAGCAGAAAGGGAACGTTTTATCAAGATATATTTTTAACATTTTTTTTCATTCCGAGTTCTTCTTTTTACTGTTAATTTTATACATGCTGTGGGCTGAGAAAAATGAATAAGATTTCCTTTTAATAGCAATGTTATCTAAAGCCAACCACACCAGTTTTTAACAGAATCTTTCTGCTCTTTTATATTTTGTTATTTTAATAAACTTTATTCTCTGAGGAAGTTTCCAACAGTACTTCCTTCATTTTCGTATGTCAGTACCTTCTTGATTCTAAAAGCATACGCCTAAGAAAAAAGAGAAAAAACATTCTTGTAATCATTTGTATTCAGAATACAATGTCAAAAGAGAAATAGTGGTTTTCATTGGTTTTCAGATGTATCTTTGTTACTCTCTGGAAACAAAAGCAAGGGATTGAAATAATAAACCTTTGAAATCCTGGTGGTTTCTGAAATAGCAATGATGAAAACATAAGCTCTACCCTTTCGTTTTTCATCAGATGGTCCTATTGACCATATCTGAATATTTTAACTCAGAGGTCCACCTTAAAATAAATAAGAGAGTAATAAAAATAATTGTTCATTTTAAAATCCTCATGTCATTACAGGATGTTACACATAAAACAAGTTCTCATTTTACTTTTAAAGTATGACTATACCTTTATTAGATATGCAATGTATTTTTCAGAAGATTTATAGGTAAACTTTGTACTATATTGTTAGCCAGCCATGGCTTCCTCTATGGATTAAAGAATTAAAATGTTAATGGGAAATTCATGGCTCAGGAATTAGAAAGCTTCCTTTTTCCTCTGAATGACTAAGTATATATTTGGCTCTTTTCAATATCGTGACCCAGAAAATTCATTAGATTTACATTAACAAAGTGAGCAGTGTATATTAATTTTCTCAGTCTAGAAAAAAGGTAAGAAAACTAACAACTCTTGAGTGTCTTTGGTGTCCCAAGTACTATCGAAGGAGCTTTCATTTAGTCATCTCATAAAACAGCTGAAATGTAGGTCTGTAAAATTAAAAAGAGAAAATTATAGATTACCTCCAAATAATCAGAGTAAAACCACCCATAAGAAAAAATTCTAGTTCAAGAAATATAATTCATTGTGACAGTAAATAATTTCTGTGCCCCTTACGTGCAACTTCACAGTTGATTAGAGATCCAAGATACTGAAAAGGAAGTGGGGGTCCACAGATCCCCCCTTCTAAGACTAGACCATTGACAATGGCTCTGAGAATTTGTGGTTTACTGAAACCCTCATTTCCTTCTCAGAGACCACTGAATTTTATGCTTGCATTTCTTATATCCAAAGGCAAAAGAAGAAAACACAGAACTCTGCCTTAGCTGGAATGTTTCTTGAATACTGGACTTGAGTTTGCAAACCCATGTATTAATAAACAGTTGATGTCAGAGCAGTTCAATCTTTAAGAATTGAGTTAATAGGGGCGCCTGGGTGGCTCAGTCGTTAAGCGTCTGCCTTCAGCTCAGGTCATGATCCCAGAGTCCTGGGATCGAGCCCCACATCAGGCTCCCTGCTCAGCGGGAAGCCTGCTTCTCCCTCTCCCACTCTCCCTGCTTGTGTTTCCTCTCTCGCTGTGTCTCTCTCTGTCAAATAAATAAAATCTTAAAAAAAAAAAAAAAAGAATTGAGTTAATAGAGGAACTAATTCCTATGGAAAAATTTTAAAGTAGAAAAAGTTACCCAACCATAATGAAAATACACGGGAAATGGGGTATGAGAGTACTTGAACAAAAATAAAACAGATAAAGCAAATAAAACAGAATTTTAAAATTATATCCAGAATTGTAGGAGTCAAAAATTTTATGACCAAGAATCAGTTTACACATATTTTTCTGTTGCTTTCCATTGGGGATCATTACTGTAACAACAACAACAACAAAAACTCTTTAGGAGAATTTTCGGACAAAATCTCTTCACACTACCTTACTTCAGTCTTGAGCACTTATAGTTTTGTTTTGTCTGGTTTATTAGCAAATTTACATTGAAATGGTTAAATTTGCATGCCAAATGTGTTTGAAGTTTTTCATAATATATTGTTTACTATAGCTATAGATGGAAGAGGAAGATCATATTTATACTTACATTAGATTTTTTCCTTTTATGATTAGATTTTTAAATTTCTTTGAACTCTTAAACTGTGAATTATTCTTTTTCTGTGAAACATTACCTTATCCTCTACTAAATTACTTTTTTGGGGGTCTCATTTTAATGGCTAAGGTTACCTTTAATTTATTTCAGATACAAAATTTCGAAATACTGCCAAAATTTTTTTTATGGAAGATGACATTTTCTAGCAATTCCAGAAAATACATTGAGATTTTGGATGTATACACCAAAACAAGTACAATGTCTGTAATTATTACATATGATTAGGAAAGAAAGACTGAAATAATAATACAGGAGTGTCACCAATATACTACAGGAGGCCCTGAGATGCACCCGGTGCCTATAATTTCATTTAATCCTCATCACAACACTATGAGATGGGTTCTATTGTTACTATTCCATGTAACCAATGAAACAAATTATGTTAGTTCATTTTTAAGAAAAATATTTTTCTGTAAAAATTATACATTCTTTTTATGTAAAAAGAAAATCGAACAATTTATAAAAGGGCAAAGAAGAAGGTAACATATCTCCAAAAACTCATCACACAAGAAAAAAAAGTTATTAGTGTTTGCTGGAAAATATTTCAGATGTGTCTTTTTGCATGTGTATGAACACAAGGGTGTTTCTATGTATTATGGCCACAGAGATCAACAGATAAGCAATAAGATGACAGACAGATGAATAGATAATAGAAATTAATATATAGAATGGTGATAAATAACAGATAGATAGAAATCTAGCTAATGGTTTGAAAAGCAATTTATTTTTCTTTCTTCTCTTTCCACATACATGATCAACCAAAGGCATCCATTTATGATAGAGGTGGTGAGATTAGGATGCCTGAAAAAGTGCAAAGAAAAAGTTACTACTCAATATCTGATATTCAAAACAGGATTTTAAGAAAACTTTAGGCTTGAAAGTCATACATCATGAAAGGGAAAAATAATATTTTATATATTATTTTATCTTCCCTTTAGTGTATCAAGAGCCAGTCTTCAAGAATTAGCCCATAAAGTTTTCAAAATGTGACTTCCATACAGGAAGAGGTCCTAGGCCATCTGCATTTTGCCAGCTGCAGTGGTCAATTCTCAATTAGCCCCTGACATAAAGGGTAAAAGATGGGCTCTTCCCCTGCTGCCTCCTGTAGTGGCCGATGAGGGGTCAGCGGGCTGGGGTGAGGGGAGGAGCAGGCAGGTGCATGTGGAGCCCCGGTCAGGCCATGGTACAGGCCTGACCGAGTCCGGGTCATGGACGAGTCCACCGATGACCTTGCACAATCCGGCCACCTGGTCAACCTCCTGGAGCTGCTGTGCTGACTCGGGGTTCTTTACTGGAAGCTGGATGCTGACAAATAGAATAACCCAGAATTAGAAGGGATCAGAAAAGAAAGAAACTACTCCTGGACAGATATAACAACCATATGCAAGGATAAACTCTCAAATTATGAAGAAAAGATTAAGATGTTCTATGAGGAGCATTTGCACGTGGATGGAGATCCACTAGGTCTTGGCCGGCAGTACCCACTGGGTACTTTGATGTGGGAGATAAAGAGGACAAGCGATCCGCATTTGCATGGAACAAGGGGACACGATAACTCTTCCTGCAGAGATTGATCACCACTTAAGGCTGGATGAAAAGAACTGTGTGGAGGCCACGTGGCTGTTTGTGGGAGAACCAGCGTGGACAGCTTACATTGGCCAGCTGACCATTTCGAGGCTCAGGGACAGGACATGGAATTTTTGGCACAGACAGCATAGTAGTGATCCCAGGGGCTAGCTCACCCTTCGTCCTTGCGAGTGTCCTGAACATGATCACAGCAGAGAGCCTGTCCTTTCTCCTTGCTTTTATATTGTAGACTGAGGGCTAGGAGAGCTTTCCTTTGCAAGATTATTTCATCAGGGTATGTTATAATGAAAGGAGCTTTGTTATAAAAGTGATTTTTACATGGAAGCAGCTGTGGGGATGTGGACAAATCATATTCATTTGACCTAATTCAAGATCAGTGTTCAGCAGCCCTGTGTTAGTCCATGCTTCAACCTGAATGAGAGTCATCTATCCAAATGTGAGTGCTGAGCTGCTCCTTCGGGACTTGGTTCTTCAACTATAAGCAGATGTCAGTCAATGACATGTCTGTGTTGTAAGAAGGTGTCATAGTAGATGACAGGACCGGCTAGATAGAAGACACTTTTTTCCCAAAACTGGGTAGGGAGTGCTGTGGGGAGGGAGCTTTCATATTAGTGGGGACTGGGAGATACTTGGAATTGCTATGCCACTTTCTTGTTCAAAATAAAGGAGCTGCCTTAATTTTATACTCTTGGCTTGGAGTCCTTATATTCAGGTACATATAGTTCACTAAAATCTCCCCATTTAGATCCTTAAGGAAGGGAGGGGGTGGTAAAGGATGCTTATCTACTTCAGAAATTTATAATTGTAATTACCTTACCTGTACAGAGTTCTTTTTTTTTCTTTCTTGGAAATTGTTTTCATTTTTGTTATCATGTATATTGTACCTGTATTTTTACATGACCATGCTTTTAAAGTACTGTGTTTATATTATAAGACATATATTATTACTTATCCTTTTACTAGTTAACAAAGTATACAATGCTAATAATAATTCAAATAATAATGACGATTGCTTGGTTAATAATGCTTTGGGTCAATATAGAACTTTTAACTTTCAAAACTTTTATAAATGCTTTTTCACAAAAGGCCTTAACTATAAATATAACAAATTAAAAAAAAATTGAGTTCCCACCTGATGGGGAAAAAAAAAATTGTGTCACAAAGAGTGAGAATGCCTTTCCTCAGGTCATACTTCTGGTAGCTGGTTGGCAGCTAAGAACAAATTAGATCAGTTCTGCAAATCCCCAGCCCAGTATTATTTTCATTAAACATCCCTTCGAAGTTAGCTCTAGACAAGTTTCTTCACTTTAGGATCGAGGTAGAAAAGAACATTTAAGCTATCTGCATGGAAAGATCTATCAGAGCCAGTAGTACTGTAGTCCTCCTTCTAATCTTCGTCATTGGTAAATCTTGTCCATTCTTTAATTCTCTTCTGTCTAAGCCCCCACACTGATACACAGATCTGACTTGGAAATACCAGGACATTTTCTGGTGTCTGTGGCTTTAGAACGATCTGTCTCTGCCAAGTTGGTCATTGCTCTGGCAGTCAGTCCATCATAACTTTGTCCAATCCAATAACAAAAACTGGACATGGAAGAAAATCAATGCATTTGAATATTTTTAAGTGGGTAAGGGTATCCTTTTTAAAATATTTTTTTCTGAGCTGAGAATCAAAATGCAAAATAGTGAGTAGATGCTGAAGATTAGATATGAAGAAATAGTTTAGGATTTCATAAGCCCTAATTTCACCAGGTACTGACTCACTTCATACTCAAAACAAAGATTTTGTTTTTAAAGTCTCTATTCTTTTAGTTTGTCTATAAAATTAAAAAGAAAAATGAGAAAAATGGAAGAAGCTCACATACTAAGTAAGAAATTCAGACTAAAAATTCAAAACTACGTAAAATGAAAACATTTTATAACATCTCAGAACTTAAGTTCAAACCAATACAAGATCTGATTTACAGATTCTGTATTTGCTGAACATATTTAATCATATATGTATTCAAACTAATGACACGTTCTGAAACAGAAGCAATGAAAAACAAAACATGAATTCAGAATCTCAAAAAAAAAACCTGATAGACTTATTTTCATAAAAAAATAAAATCCTTGAAATATTCCTTACCCAACAAATGACTATGAAACAATGGGAGATACTTGAGGGAGGAAGATGCTTAGTGTTAAACAAGCAAGAAAGAAAAAAATCTGTTGTAACTGTAGAGTGTGCTCCTTCATCATTGTAGCACATTATAAACTTTAAAACAGTGCTCAGGCTGGTTTTCTATATACTACTCTTGATCCTACCTCATGTTTTGTTGCATTTGAAAATGCTTTTCTACTTTAAACCTCTAATATCAGACTGAGGAAGCCTGACTTAAGAGCACTTATTAAGAGCATTTCACGCCTATTTTATTACATTTAAACTGCCTTGAAATCTTTGGAGTGTCTCAGCTAGGTTTCCCTTGAACTTATTACTTTACTAAGGCACATAGAGGTCTTTCCCAAAGGCAGTATCTTTTTCAAAAGTATCATCTCATATCAGCTTATTAGCTACAATGGCCTCTTCAATTGGTTGGCAACATTAGGGGAAATGAGGTCTTGAGTGTATACTAAAAAGTTTTTGAAGACTTCATTCTATAATATGTTTTTTGTAGTGTTTTGTTTTTTTGACCTTCTTCTTGGTCTTCTATTCTCAGGATCTAAGAAGGCATTAGCCTAATGTCTAAAACTCTCCAGGAGTATTTAAATTTCCTTTTGTGAAAACTGCTAGAAGAAAGAAGACAGCCTCTCTTGGAGTGATAATGGGCAACTGTTCATCCACTCTTAGTTCTTCTGCTGGGGGATACTAGAGCATTTAGCATCTTCACTCCAATTTCACTCAAGCCACTCAAAATAATAGGCCATTTGCACTTCTACCACCACTCTAAAAACTTTAGAGGCCACATTACCACATACAATTTCTGGTTTAATTGATAGGAGGAAGTCTGAAGATTTTCTCTGAATGTTTATACTTTCCTACTGCTCCATAATTTAAGCTATCCAAAAGTGAGCTGTTCAGCTACTCTTTTGGCAAAAACTATCTTCATAACAAAATTATCTATACATTTCTGGATCTGAAAATTTAAAGCTAAAAGTGATTGTTTATATCAAGCTCAGTTTTATGGAGATAAACAGATCATTCCAATATTTTGAATCCTAGCATTTTTTTTTTTTTTTGAGTCCCAATCTAGTAGTTCCAACTGTCCTCATCTTTCCCCACAGAAGTCATTCAAGGTCCAGTAGGGAAAACAAAAATCTCAGTAGGTATTTCAACAGAAAGAATTTAATATAAATGAGATAAATAGGTGTTGGATGGTATAAAAGAGATGGTGGCCAAAGTAAGCAGCTTCTTGGGAAGAACCAAAGGAAAGGGCTTGAGTTGAGATCACAGAACTCAGCAGTTTGTAGGAAGAATCCTGTGGACTCAGGTCTGTGAGGAGAGGTGCTGGTGTACCAGAGGTGGGTGGGGGTTGGCCAAGGATGGAACCCCCTGAGGAGGTGCACTTTCAGGCTGCTCCTGGTATCTCTTAAGAGTCACAATGAAGCCTGTTCTTGGAATGCAAAAACAAACAAACAAACAAACAAACAAATAAACAAAAAACCCAGCTGGAGATTGCAATCAACCCCTGCTGCCAGGGTGAAGGGGTTTGTCTGGGGAGACCCTGACAGTAACAGCAAGGACAGAAGTAGGCTCAAATCCTATCTCCCCTCCTATTTTCCAATTTCCTTCCAGTTTCCCATTGGCAAAACCTAGCAAGGAGTCAGATGGCAAAAGAAAACTGTTGTTTTCAGAGTTCTAGACCCAGCTTTGCAAAGCAGAGTATAGAAAGGTGGATTTCAAGTTGAGAGATAATCTTATCACTGCTGTCATGTCTACTCATCATCCGTCAAGACTCGGCTACAAGAGCCTTCCCTGACCCCAGAGGTAGGGCTCTGTAAGTTCCCCCTTCCTTTCCTCTCATATGTTTTGATTAAGGGCAAAGGATGCAATCACAAGAATCTCTCTCTCTCTTTCTCTCTCTCTCTCTCACATACACACACACGCACACACACAAGAATAGGTGGACAATAAGCTCATTAAGAATCAAATAAATAGCTAATAAAGTAAGAAAATACTTTTCACCTATTTCAGACTGCAAAAAAAAAAAAAAAGGAAGGATCAGTAAAGCCATCTGTGATCAAGCATTTAGTAAAAAGCAGTTGCTAAATGTAAGCTGGTGATTTATCATATTGTTATAATAATCTGTTGTCTTAAAGTCCCCACAAGAATATGAACCTCTAAAGCCTCACCACAGTAGAGGTGCTTAATAAAGATGATGCTGAGTTAAAGAAGGAAGGCAGCCAGGGACCTTCCCAAGGTCAGAGAGTAAGTGGAGGAGACACAATAATACCAGGTTCTTGGATTTCATTCTAGGAGCCTTGGCATCACACCACTTCAGGGAATGCTCCTACACTTTTTATGTATACAAATCGCTCCATAAAAGATTTTAAAGTTTTATTAGTTTTTGAGCACTTTCTTATACCATACAGAAAAATAAATTCAAAATGAATAAAAGACCTAAATGTGAGAGAGGAATCCATCAAAATCCTAGAGAAGAACACAGGCAGTAAATAAACTCTTTGATATCAGCCATAGCGACTTCTTTCCAAATATGTCTCCTGAAGCAAGGGAAACAAAAGCAAAAATAAACCATTGGGACTTCATCAAGATAAAAAGCTTCATTACAGCAAAGGAAACAATCAACAAAACTAAAAGGCAACCTTTGGAATAGGAGAAAATATTTGCAAATGACATATCTGACACAGGGTTAATATCCAAAATATATAAAGAACTTATAAAACTCAACACCCAAAAAACAAATAATCCAGTTAAAAGATGAGCAGAAGATATGAACAGACATTTTTTCAAAGAAGACATACAAATGGCTAACAGAAACATAAAAAGATGCTCAACATCACTCATCATCAGGGAAATACAAATCAAAAATACAATGAGATGTCACCTCACACTTGTCAGAATGGCTAAAATTAACAACACAGGAAACAACAGGTGTTGAAAAGGGTGCAGAGAAAAGGGAACCCTCTTACACTGTTGTTAGGAATGTTGGTGCAGCCACTCTAGAAAACAGTGTGGAGGTTTCTCAAAAAATTAAAAATAGGTATTTACCCAAAGAATATAAAAATACTGATTCAAAGAGATACATGCACCCTGATGTTTATAGCAGCATTATCAACAATAGCCAAATTATAGAAAGAGCCCAAAAGTCCATCAACTAATGAATGGATAAAGAAGATGTGATATATATATATACACAATGCAATATTACCCAGCCATCAAAAAGAATTGAATCTTGCCAATTGCAACAATGTGGATGGAGCTAGAGAGTATTATGCTAAGAAAAATACGTCAGTCAGAGAAAGACAAATACCATATGATTTCACTCATATGTGGAATTTAAGAAACAAAACAGGTGAACATGGGCAGGGAAAGGAGGTAAACCATAAAACAGATTCTTAACTATAGAGAACAAAATGAGGGTTACTGGAGGGGAGGTGGGCAGGGGGGATAGGTTAAATGGGTGATAGGTATTAAGGGCACTTGTGATGAGCACTGGGTATTATATGTAAGTGATGAATCACTAAATTCTACACCTGAAACGAATATTACACTGTATGTTAACTAACTGGAATTTATTTATTTTATTATTATTATTATTTTTTAATATCACAATATGACTTTTTTTTAAGATTTTTTCATCCAACAGAGAGAGACACAGCAAGAGAGGGGACACAAGCAGGGGTAGTGGGAGAGGGAGAAGCAGGCTTCCCGTGGAGCAGGGAGCCTCATGCGGGGCTCGATCCCAGGACCCTGGAATCATGACCTGAGCCGAAGGCAGACACTTACCGACTGAGTCACCCAGGCGCCTCACTAACTGGAATTTAAATAAAAAAATTGAAAAAGAATAAAAATGAATAGTAAAAATAATAAAGTTTTTATTAGAGAAGATGTGGTATATATATACAATGGAATACTATGCAGCCATCAAAAGGAATGAAATCTTGCCATTTGCAACGACATGGATGGAACTGGAGGGTATTATGCTGAGCGAAATAAGTCAAACAGAGAAAGACATGTATCATATGACCTCACTGATATGAGGAATTCTTAATCTCAGGAAACAAACGGAGGGTTGCTGGAGTGGGGTGTGGGGTGGGAGGGATGGGGTGACTGGGTGATAGACAATGGGGAGGGTATGTGCTCTGGTAAGCACTGTGAATTGTGCAAGACTGTTGAATCTCAGATCTGTATCTCTGAAACAAATAATGCAATATATGTTAAGAAAAAAAAAAGAAGATAGTAGGAGGGGAAGAATGAAGCGGGGGAATCGGAGGGGGAGACGAACCATGAGAGATGATGGACTCTGAAAAACAAACTGAGGGTTCTAAAGGGGAGGGGGGTGGAAGGATGGGTTGCCTGGTGATGGGTATTAAAGAGGGCACGTTCTGCATGGAGCACTGGGTGTTATACACAAACAATGAATCATGGAATACTACACCAAAAACTAATGATGTAATGTATGGTGATTAACATAACAATAAAATTTTTTTTAAAAAAGTTTTTTTGAATATAGAAAATATAAAGAACAAAATTAAAAAACCTACAATTTTACCATGTACATAATCTCAGTTGACATTTTTAAAATAAGTAATATATGTACATAGTTAGAAAAAAATAAAACTGTGCAGGGAAGCACAGAATAAGAACATGAAAATCTTCCCCTTTCTGTTCTAGCCCCTTTAAAAGGAAGATTTTTGGTTAAAATTTTAAAGATGTAAAATGTTAGAAAAGCTTACTCCAGATATAAGGATATAGCTATTCCATTATGGTTCAAGCTTTTTATTTTCAGTCTAAATTATATTATTTATTATTTATTTTTTAAGATTTATTTATTTATTTGAGAGAGGGAGAGAGGGATCAAGAGCTGGAGGGGCAGAGGGAGAGAGAGAGAATCTCAAGCAGACTCCATGCTGAGCGCAGAGCCGGACACAGGGCTGGATCTCCTGACCCTGAGATCACGACCTGAGCTGAAACGAAGAGTTGGATGCTAAATTGACTGTGCCACCAAGTTGCCCCTAAATTACATGAAATTGTATTCCTGAACACTTTCCTCTAAAACCATCACAGTAATGTGGCGCCATGATATGGTAACATGATACAACTCGATATGCCTTCAATAATATGTAGCTTAATTCTCTCACTGTGGAGATGAAGAAAGTTTGGGGATAAAGTTTGCGTAACTGCCCTGAGACCCCAAATCAATAACTAACAGAGTTACTAATACAATTCAAAATTCCTGCTTTCCCATCCTTTATACATATATTACCCGCAAATTCAAGTAACAGATATAGGGGAATTAACTAAAACTGTATGTCTTAAACTTAATGACAGATCATCTATAATTATTTTGCTTCTATAGAGTACAGAATTTTAGACAAAAGATAAGAATTCCTAATATTTTTACAGTACTAATGTTAGAACTATTCAGGCAAAAAAAAGTCCACATTTCACCAGGTGTTTCACATGAGTCTGACAACTGTTTTTAAAACATTGCTAATCCTTTAAGCTTGTATCCTAACATCGTTTGTGTTTGTGTACCTCATTACAAATAGAAACGGGAATATTCTCTAAATATTAGACTCAATGAGAATTTCCTTAGCAATATCCCAGCCTCACATGCCCTGTAAATGAAAGGAGGTAACAGTTCTTTTATATTAGCAATATATTATATCTGAGATGCAAATGCTGTGTTCTTCTGATTTCTTTGCCATCGTTAAGAGTATTATTATCTTGACAGAATGAGGGATTTGGGGGATGGTGTTGCAGGAATCAAAAAGACAACACAATGCTCAAGCAAATTTTTAAGAATACTAAGTGGAAAAATAAATGCAAATACTCCCTAAAATGCATCTGTGTTTATGGGAGGTAGGAATTTGAATTAATTACTAAAACAAACATATCCAAAGCAATTAATAAATTCAATCTGTGTTCCTTTAGGGTTAATATTCTGACTAAAGAACAGAGAATTAACTGAGCATTTTGCAAAAGAAAAAATGCAGATGATCCGTTAAAGTAGAAGACTACCTAATAATCAGATTTGCAAAGTTAATAATAATGATAATATCCAATGTGATCAAAAGTGGAAAAATGAGGACTTCCATACATCGTTGCTAGAGGTGCTAATTGGTCTAATTTTCTGGAAGGCAATTTGGCTTGTCTATCAACATTTTAAATGTGCATGCCCTTTGATCCATCAAGTCCAATACTAGAATCTATCCCAAGGAATTCATTGAAAAGTGCACCAAAAAATCTAAGTGAAAGGATTGCATTGCTTATAGCAACAAACAGCTGGATAATGTCCTCACTGTCTATCAATACAATATTGGTCATTTATGTAATGAATATACAGCCATTAAAAAGAATGATGTAGATGCATTTGCACTGACATAGAGAGATGGTAATGATATATAATTAATTAAAAGGAAAGAAAACTGGGGAATAGGCTACGAAAAATATGTTTAGAACTGTTTGTGTGCATGTGTGTGTGTTTATAGACATATATAGTTATACACTTAGTTTTGCATGGAATACTTTTATCTACTGCTTTACACAAATTTGTATTGTTAAATTATTTTACAATGAGCTTTTATTATATTTATAATCAGCAAAGATAATAAAGGTGTTCTTATTTGGAAGGAGAAAAAGACCGTGCACATAACTGTCAATTTTTAGCATTGGGATGGTGGAGAGTCGTTTAGTCAAGTTCCATAAAACATGGAGAGTTTCTTTTCCTCTTCTTATTCTATAAAATGCCAGCATTAAATTTTGCAAGCTGTATTTGACAGGATATAGGCACAAAGAAATGCTCCGATTATGTAAGCTTAGGAACTCTTGGTTCAGTGTTAATGTTTTGCCTTCATTTGATAACCTGTAACACATGGTATGATGACATAGGGCAAGGTTATTCCTGGTAATAATAGCTCGTATTTAGGGAAACTTACCACGTGACAGGTACTGGTCTCAGTGCTTTAAAGGTATCAACTCATTTAATCCTCACTATAACCCCGAATAATAGCTGCTAATGTTATCTTTCTTTTACAGATGAATACCTGAGGTATCAAAAGTTTAAGTAATTAGCCCAGTATTGCAGAACCAGTAAGTAGTGGAATCTAGGAGGAAGTCCAATATCTGAGCCCAACACTAGGGTTTTTCTTTGTAGAAGATTTGGATCCTTTGCTTGATTTATGATTTCACTAGGCATAAAAATATTACATTTGTAAAGCTATTTTCTGGAAATTATATAAATCAAGGGTCTTCTGAGAATCTTCTCTTTTATTCACATTTAGCTAAAAACCAGCATGAGAGCTAAATGCTGCCCATTTAGAATAAATCAAATGCTACAGCAGAAGAGGAGCCCGAAGCCACTCACCTTCCGGTGATGAAGAGGAAATGCACAAGCACTGCGATACAGCATGGAGGACAGAGAGCCGTGAGCTGGGGTGCGGGAAAGGGTATGGGGGTGATGGTGGGAGTGGGAGGCAGGCAGTGTTAAGGGAGCAGAAGGGAGATGGACTGATTGAGAGGACAAATGAAGGTTGCAGGAAGTGGGTGATACAGGAGATAGTTCTTAAAAGATTAATAATTTTTGTAAATTTTATTGTTTATCTGAATATTAAAAAGCACATACTTGGGGCACCTGGGTGGCTCAGGAGGTTAAGTGTTTGCCTTCGTCTGGGGTCATGATCTTAGGGTCCTGGGATTGAGCCCCGCGGCTCAGGTTCTATGCTCAGTAGTGAGTTTGCCTCTCCCTCTCCCTCTGTGTTCTTTCTCTCTTGCTCTCTCTTGCTCTTGTTCTCTCTTAAGTAAATAAATATAACTTAAAAAAAAATAAAAAGCACATACTCATTGCAGAAATCTTAGAAAGTACAGAAAGTCATAAAAACAACAAAAAAACACACAATTCAGAAACGATCACATTTTGGGGTATTATTGTCTGGGTACAATTTCAACAGACAATGATGAAAGTGGAGACAATTTAGGGAGAACAAAGAGAGGTGGGAAAGACCAGACGGTATTGATGTACTATTTAAGTAGCTGGAACAAAAGGAAGTTAAAAGTAAGCTGAAAGAGTAGCTTAGAGGATTTCATCATAGAAAACCTTAAATATGAGGGAGCCACAAGGTGAGCAGTGGGGAGCCATTGAAGGTTTTAGTGCAAAGGAAGGATGTGTTTGAAGCCATGCTTAAGAAAGATTAATCTGGTGGTAGCATCAGAAAAAATGGGAAAAGAGAATGATGGGAATTAAAAGCACTTAATAATTTATTATAGTGATCCAGAGGGAAAAGTTATACGTGTAATCCTGAACTAAAGAAAAAATAACAAAGAGGGAAAAATACAAGACACATAATTGCAGAGATAAAGTCCTCTACATCTTGCCTAAAATGCCAATATCTGTGTGTGTGCATTTTTTACTATCTCTCATTCTATTTTCCTTTTAGAGGGGAGAGCCTGTTGCAAGATTGTAGAACATCAATTTTGACAATTCTATAAGAGTGGTTAGTTTCTTAATTATTAAGTAAATTGTTCTATGTTTGGAACAAAATACATAAGACAAGAAAGAATCCGTTACCTTCACAAACTCAGAGACTACATTACAGAAAGAGCAAGCTTTCACAAGGATTTGAACAAAGGCCCTCCTAAGGTTAGTATTTTGCCAAAAATAAAATAGTTTGTTTATAGGATTTATCAAATGTAAATCTTTCTCTTGACTTATTAATTGTTGCATTATTAACAGTCTTAGAAATAATAGACCATTCAGTAAATCACTTCTATTTAAGTTTAAGAGAAAAATGATGTTATGATGAAGAAAGTTTAGTACTATCTGTACATACATTTAATAAATTGCCTTAGTTTGCTTCACATTTTAGGTGTTGTCTGTTATTTTTTTCCATGACTGGTGCTAGATGATATTATAATTCCCGATAGAGATAAAGAAAACATTCAAGAGCAGTCAGAAGAGTTGTTCTGTCAGAAATAACTCTCTGCGACTTCTTCTCCCAGATCTGACATTATGCAGTATCTGACCTCATACTTCATTTTTCTCATTTCTGAAGTGGAAATAGAAGTTGTAATCATAGAAGCTGAAGAAGTTGTAGAAACCAAGGAGTTGCAGTCCTCCTCTGTGTGTGTGTTTAGAAAAAAGCTCTAGAGGCATTCTGTAAATGTACAGGTAGTATAAACATGCACAGAAAAAGGTTTCTGTTAGTTTTTGTGGGATATATTTGCAGCAAACACTGTAGAAATGTTTCCAGACCCCCTTGTGTTCCTTATACCACTAGCCCCTGCTGCCTTAGTCAATGACTGATTGGCAAAGAGGTAGGAAAGCCCAGCACCCTTGCCTAAGGCCGGAATATCTCCAAGACCCAGCTTATATTCTAGAGTTTTCCAGTGGTTCTGTCTGAAGCGACCCTATATGGGATTTTGCCTGACATGACACCCTTCCCAGCTTCTTCTCTCTTCTTTTGTGTCCTGTGACAGCCCCTGACTGTTTTTTTTTCCTGGGGGAATTTACTACTCTTTTGTACGTGAATCCTCTTCTCAGAGTCTAATCTGGGGAACCCGACCTAGGAACTACAAACTGAAAACCAAAAGTGAACTAGTATAAAGTTTACTGAAAACACATTGTCATTTTCTTTCAAGAAGCCAGGCCACGGATATGATAACAGCAACTGAACCACCAAAGAAATACATGAAAAATCAGAGATTCAGGAGGAGATTTTCAATGCGCATTTCCAAAAATATTGTCATGTCAAACTGAAAAGAAGAAAAAATTCAATGTGACTCATCCTTTTCAGAACAGTAATAGCTTTCCCTTACTGAATTCCTACGATTATCACTGTTCTAGCATTTTTCCATATCTATGTCATTTTGTCCTCACAACAATTCTACAATGGAGGCATTGCTTTATTTTTCATGTTTAGAGTGTAGCTCTGAGCTCACACAGTTTAGCAAATACCAGTACCAAGATTCAAACCCAGATCTAATCTGGCACTTGAGTTCATAGTCTTTCCACCTCACCTCACTGTATTGCTCTTCTATAAGGGCGTTCTGCAATATAATGGGTACCTGTGTTTGTTAAGTTGCTCTTAGTTTTCCACTGACATTGACAGAAAAGGATGAGATAGTATTTATCCAATGACCCTCATCAAATTACTTACTCTTTGCACATATAAACCAAACTCTTCCAATTATTTCAAAGGGCTAAAAATAATATATCTCAAATTTTGTATTTTAAGAATGCCAAGATTTGTCTGGTTATGGCTATGTCATGGACGTGCCTATTAAAGAGGTCATCGACAATTTGTTTGACCAACTAGTGCAGAAAAGACAGCAATAAACCATTATGCAAGTGCCGAGTCTAGACAGGCTACTAGGCTCAATACTCCACGGCTCACACCTAACTATTTAGATTATTTAGATAATAACTCTGGCCAACCATTTTCCTGTGGTGGTCATTCCTGACTTCTGAAGGCTGATCAACTTATTATTCCTGTTACAGCATGCTATCATGAGGCACATTCAGTTGTAATGTTGTATCTTTTATCTTTAACAACCGTGGAGAAAAACCAAGAATGTCCACACAAATGTGGCACAAGAAGCTAGAGCCATTTTGCTTTTTGTTGTCACACACAACAACATATAATTCATGTCAGTCTTTGACGCGGAAAGGAGCATAACTCAAGTGGATGGCATTGTATGTATCTGGCCTTACAAAATAAAAATACCATCTTCATATCCTGTGAGCTCTTCTAACCCGATGGCAGCAAATGCTTTTCATCCATGGAACAGTTCTACAATTGACGTACCACCCTGAGGATTTTGTATATTTTATTTAGCAGTCATTTGGATAAAGAGGTTTAATTTTGGATAAGAGGTTTAATTTAAGAAGGGGTACTAATGAAGTTGAGTGAAGAAATGACCTAATGAAGACAGGAAAACTGAATTTTCTCTGTAGCTGTAGATTACTTTGGAATCAGAAGTGATTCATTTCCAACTGTCTCTATAAACATGGAAAGCAATTGGATGCTATCATGGATTGAACTGTGTCCCCACTAAAGATGTTGAGGTCCCAACCCCCAGTACCTATGAATGTGACCTTATGTGGAAACAGGGTCTTTGTAGATGATTGAGTAAATTATTCACAGCACAGTTATTCAGAAAGCCTGTAATTCCCATTATGACTATTTAGTAAGTCATTAGCTCAGCATTCAAGATTCTCTATATTCCTGACAATGTGTACTACTTTTAACTTAATTTTCTAATCATACCACATATGAATCATCCATAGTCTAGTCAAGTTGATGTCCTTATAGTTCATTATACACACTGAAAATCCCCAAATTTCTGACTCTATTTCTACCTCTTTGCTTGTCAAAAATGTTATTTATTGTCTTCATTTTTCCAGGCCCTAATCTTACTTCAAGGCCCAGTTTACCTCCCAACATTCCCATCAGAATTTTCCAGAATGCACTGAAGTAGGTAATGGTCCTCTACTTTGAAATCCATATTACCTATTGCCTTCATATTATTTGATTCTCTAACTATCTAATATGTATTAAGTATACCTTTTTGTGTATCTCTTATCTCTCCAACAAGATTTAAATGTATCTCTTTGTAATCTTACTGTATAAAAGCTATCATCCAATAAACATCAGTTGGCAATTATGATACATATTAAAAACTTATGATATATATCATATATTATTAATGTCTATGATGTCAATAATATATATTATGATATATATGCTATATCAATAGTAGTTGTCAATTTTTCAAGAAGATTACTTAAAATTTACAGATACTTATAAGTAAAGGGTAATGTCTTTGCATCCATCTTATGAAACAAGTAAGTCAGCATTATTATCTTGATGTTACAGAACTGAAAGCAGAATGAGGCATATTAAATAGCTTCCCTAAAATTAGCCCCAGTGTTTGAGGTAAGATGGTCAACAAAGAGGCAGAGCCTGAATACAAACCCATGACTTAGTTTTTCCCAGCATTAAAAAAATCAATGGCTGTTGAATAAAAAGGAAACAAAGATGGAGATAAAACAACCACCTTCAAAATGCTGAAGATATTTTGAGAGTAACAAATATGTAAATACCATAAATCTGCCTCCAGTGTACCACCTAGTTTCTCTGACATAGTTTTTATTAAGTACAGTATCAATCTGAGAATACATAGGAAGTTGTTATGTATTTTGTCTTTCTGTATCACTTGGTCCTGAATGTATAGTCAAATTTCATTGAGGAATGAACATAGAACTACTGAAGAGAACAAAAGATATGGATAATTCCAAGGTCAAGATTTAAGAGACCTACTTAGTTCACTAGTATACGATTAATTTGATCCATGATATTGGATGAATAGTGCTAAGAAAAAATGTAATTTGATGAATTAATTGTTCAAAACTTTTAATTCAAAACTTTCTAACAATTGCACTAAATTCTTTAATATATTATCAGAGAGAAAGAGAGAGAGAGAACCTTATACTCCCAGCCAGATTTTCTACCCTTTCAAGAACCAAGCTATAGCTTATCAATCCAAAGAGCAATTATTGTTCTTGTATAAATGTGGTGCATGTAAGCAACTAAGTGCTTTAGTTTTGCAACTAAATGCTTAATAGGTGTCGTATTTTCCTACCCACCTGCTGTACTCCAAACATATTCATAAATAAAAGATAAAGTGTTCAAGAATACCTTAGGCCTAAAGAGTGCTTCATATACCTAAATTTATTTCTTTTCTTAGTTCTTAGTGCATTTTCCAGAGTTTAGGTTCATATGCAAATTTTATCTCTAGGCAGATAATGTTAGCTGACCAAACATTCACCTTGGCTTATTTCCTTCCCTTACCAACTTTTCATTATTCCCACACTTGTTACTGTGTTTTTGAGGTGGTAGCTGAATTCTCACTAAAATCCTGAACTCGCCTTTTGTTCTCACTTTATCCACTATATGCTTATGAGAAAACCCATAAATCTAGCGAAATATTTTAAAATAACATATATGGTTTGCTTGGGTATGGAATGATCAAGATGCCATCGTGTGTGTGTGTGTGTGTGTGTGTGTGTAGGTTTATTCAGGCTTCTTTCTTCTCTTCTTCAGTTCATCTTTTTTGAAATTGTTTTATCTCAGCACTAATTTTAAAAATATGTATTTTATTTTATACTTTTATCTTGTGCTTTTCACTAGTACTATGGGAAAGGGATTTTTTAAAAAGCTAGTTACACCAAAAAATATAAAGATTGAGCAAGCCATAATCCTTCTGCTAATGGATATGCTATAATCAACAGGAATGTTATATAAAACTATTATTTCCATTCCTTTACATTTGTAGAAAGTTTCAAGACAACTGCTTTTTCATGATCAATTTTAAGTTGCAAACAAGCAGATTAAAAAAGGCGAGAGACCATTACTGTCTGGGAGAATTCATGTTTCTCATGTAGGGGTGAAATAAGAACTACATTCTGAACTTTCTTGGAAAGAAGCCACTTAATCTTCCCCAGGGGTCTGGTGGGGTTTCCTGAGCTTTTTCCTGGCAATACTCAACTGTTGTTTATGGGACCATGCCAAGACGCCAAGGGGTTGAGGAACTCTCATTTGGATGCCTGTCCTGTCTGGCACTCTCCTTGGTGCTGGCTGCTTCCAAAGCATTTGCTTCTCTGGGCTTTGTTTTAGCAAGCCAGACCGAAAAGGGGCCACCCTGCACTGGTCTTTATACATTAACATCCCCAAATGATTTCTTGGTTTTGTTACCTCTACCTGACCCACCTCCCTACAAAGCTTTCCTAAATTGCTGTAGCCTTGCCGCACCTAAATTTTACCTTGCCCTTGGCACTTAGCAGATTTGGAATTCAGCTTGTGGTTTTGGTTTCTACTGAGTTTGTAAGACATTTTGGAGTAGGCACTTGCAAATTGCCTTATACCCACACCACCTAGCATGTAGTAAGTCCTCAAAAAATATTGTTTGATGATAATAAGTGTTTCCCTGTTTTCTTCCCAAGAAGAAACATATATAGTTTATAAGATTTTATCATACCCAGAAAATGCTTGAGATCATAAGCTTAGGTGTGTGGCCCACAATCCACAAGTACATTATCTTTATCCTTCCTTTTTTTTTTCAATAATCACTCAAAACCTCCTACCCTTCTCTGTTTCTCTTTCTCTCTCTTTCACATAGAGCACACACACACAACACAAACTGATACAGGCTTCACAGTTCCACAGACACATGCTCATCTTTCAATAGGATCTTAAGAGTAGAGGTTAAGAGCATAGAATTTAAGTTAAACTGCCTCTGCTCCTGTTCCAGTTCCCATAATTAATATCCATGTGACAGCAGTTTCATTAATATCTCTGTGCCTCAATTTCCTCATCTATGAAATGGGAATAATAATAGAACTTAACCCAACAATTTGTTGAGTTAATCATGTAGCACATTTAAAAGAATTTCTGGCTCATAATGAGTAGTATATTAACACTGTCCACTCTTCTTATTTTGGAGTTGTTCAGCTAAGATGTTACTTTTCCCTCTCTAGATCATCACATCAGATTTCCCAAGTGTCAAATCTCCACTTACTGAAGAAGTGGCAGTGGCAGTCAAGGTGAGACTCTAACTAGAAAAGCTAGATCCTCTTCTTCTTGATCAAGGGAGTCCAAATCAACAAATTTTACTTCTTTAATGGAAAAGATGCTAGTCATGGAAGAGCAACTGATTTAGCTAAAGTTTATTTGCGCTGCAGAGAGGTTTGCAAATCTTCCACACAATTTGGATTTTATGTAGCTTTGCACAATCACTTCTCTTGAAAGTTGGTCTTTGGAACAGCCAGTCTGAAGAGCTGATGTTGAATATATGAGTATTAGTGAGTCACAGTAGAATAATGTCCAAGGAAAATGATGATCAACTTTTAGATGTGATAGTTTGGTGTGAAAGATATGCTTTTTGTTTCTTCATCTCAGTACTATTTCTTGATTTCCCCCCATGAAAGGCCTGCTCGTGGATAAAACAGCAGGTCATTGAGTGCTCGGTATTTAAAGTGGGTTTGAAAGGACCTAAAGTGATGACTGAAAGTGAGGGGCCAGACTTGAAAATCATAGCAAAATGAGGCCTCATGGCTTAGCTTCAATGAAGGCAAATCTTTGGTGATAACTCTGCTTTACTTGAAGATTTCCCAAATTATGCGTATCAGTGGGAATTTATGACTGGTACTATGGAATAAGCCCAGAAGCGTGACTCCCTAGATTACCTAGTAGTTGATGACTGTTGTAATTCTGTAAGCTGTGTCTCACTGTCCTTTGATAACTCTGAAGGTGACTAGGAGAACCTGGCCCAGCTAAAAGTATCCGAAGCATTTATCCTGGCCAGAATGTGTAGGGGATGACTCCAGCTTATGTGTATATGCATCAGTCTGGAAGTAGAAGGCTGTATTCATAGGAGGCCTCACTTAGAAGTCATTCCAATTATTTATGGCTGCATAACAAGCCATTCCAAAACTTTGTGGCTTAAAGTAACAACAATCATTTGTTTTACTCATGAATCTGCCATTAGGGCAGGATTTGGCAGGGTGGCTCATCTCTTCTCTGTGAGCATCAGTTGAAATGGCTGGGCTGGGACTGGAAGATCCATTTCTAAAACAGCTCGTGCACATAGCTGGCAAGTTGTAGCTGGCTGTCAGCTGGGAACTCAGCCAGAGCTGTAGGCTGGGGGTTTTCCTCAGATCAGTGGAAGCTGAGCTCTAAGAATGAGTGTTCCAAGAGGCTTTGTCAGGAGGTGCAAGGCTTCTAATGACTTTGCCTTGGAAGTCCCTGTATATTGTATTGGTAATTTAAAAAGTCATTAAAACTAGCCCTCATTCAAAGGGAGAGGAATTAAACTTCATCTTTAATCTACCACAGAAGTTATCATTCCTAAATTTCGACCTCTCAGTGAGAGAGATTGATGATCTCTCTACTATATACATTAATTGTGCTGATTGCTTTCTAGACTTCTAGACAAATAAATCTTGTTTGATATACCCAAGAGGTGTTTGTTTCTGGTCTTCTTATAGGTCTTTTTTCCCCATTGACATATCTCTGTCTTTTAGTTGGTGTATTTAGACCACCGACATTTAAAATAATGATTGATGTAGTTGGGTTAATATCTACTATATTAATCACTGTTTTTTACTTATGCTTGTTTTATGTTCCTATTTTTGTCCTCCACACTTTTTCTGTCTTTTGTGGTTTTAATTGAACATTTTGTATAACTCCATTTTCTCTCCTTTCTTAGTATATCAATTATGCTTCTTTTAAAATATTTTTCAGTGGTTGCTCTAGACTTCACAATATACATTTACAACTATTCCAAGTCCACTTTTAAATAACATTATACAACTTCATGGGTAGTATAAACATCTTATAATAACAAAATGTTCCTATCTCTTCCTTCTCATCCCTGTATCATAGCTGCCATTCATTTCACGTATACATTAAGCAAACAAAAATATATAGACATGCTTATATAACCTTATACATCCTTATGCATATATATATATATGCATACACACCTATATATAAGCAATTAAATACATTTTATTATTTTGAACAAACTGGTTATCTATTAGATCCATTAAAAATAAGAAAAATAAAAGTTTTTGTTTTACCTTCATTTATTGCTTCTCTGATGTCCTTCCCTTATTTTTGTGTATCCGAGTTTTTGATTCATATTACCTTCCCTCTCCCTGAAGAACTTCCTGTAACACTTCTTGTAAGGTAGATCACCTACCAGCAACGAATTTCCTCAATTTTTGATTGTTTGAGAAAGTATTTATCCTTCACTTTTTTTTAAGTAGGCTCCACAACCTTGATCCTGAGATCAAGACCTGAGCTGAATCAAGCGCTTAACCGACTGAGCCACCCAGGTGTCCCCCTCCTTCATTTTTGAAGGATAATTTCACGGGCACAGAATTTTATGTTGGTGTTTTTTTCTCCCAGCATGTCAATTTTTTTTTTTAAGGTTTTATTTATTTACTTGACAGAGAGAGACACAGCTAGAGAGGGAACACAAATGGGGGAGTGGGATAAGGAGAAGCAGGCTCCCCGCGGAGCAGAAAGCTCGATGCGGGGCTCGATTCCAGGGTCCTGGGATCATGACCTGAGCCGAAGGCAGACGCTTAATGACTGAGCTGCCCAGGCGCCCCTCTCCCAGCATTTCAAACACTTCGCTCCATTTTCTTCTTGCTTGCATTGTTTCTTTGGATGTAATTCTTATCTTTGTGCCTCTACAGATAAGATATCCTTTTCCTCTTTCAAGACTTTTTCACCTTTGATTTTATGAAATTTGAAGGTAATATGCCTTGGTATAGTTTATTTTTCACATTTACCCTGCTTGGTATTCTCTGGGCTTCCTGGATCTGTGGTTTGGTGTCTGGCATTGATTTGGGGAAATTCTCTGGCATTCTGGCTTCAAATATTACTTCCATTCTTTTTCTTCTCCTGGTATTTTCATTACATATGTTATGCGTTTTCCTTTTGTAGTTGTCTCATAGTTCTCGATATTCTGCCCTTTTTATAGTCTTCTTTTTTTCTTTGATTATCAGATGTGTAAGCTTCTGGTGTTATATCCTCAAGCTTGGAGAATCAGATCTTTCCTCAACCTTATCCAGTCTGCTAATGAGCTTACCGAAAGTATTCATTTCTTATTACATTTAAAAATTTTTTTAAATATGTTTTTTTTAAGATTTTATTTTATTTTCATTTATTTATTTGACAGAGAGAGAGATAGCAAGAGCAGGAACATAAGCAGAGGGAGTGGGAGAGGGAGAAGCAGGCTTCCCGCAGAGCAGGGACCCCGATGCGGGGCTCGATCCCAGGACCTGAGCCGAAGGCAGACGCTTAATGACTGAGCCACCCAGGCACCCACATTTAAAAAATTTTTAAGATTTCTTTTTCATTCTTAGAATTTCCATCCCTTTACTTAAATTATCCATCTGTTCTTGCATGTTGTCTCATTTTTTCTTAAACCTCTTAGGCTATTTTTTTTTTTTTAAAGATTTTATTTATTTATTTGACAGAGAGACACAGCGAGAGAGGGAACACAAGCAGGGGGAGTGGGAGAGGGAGAAGCAGGCTTCCTGCTGAGCAGGGAGCCCGATGTGGGGCTCGATCCCAGGACCCAGGGATCATGACCTGAGCCGAAGGCAGACGCTTAACGACTGAGCCACCCAGGCGCCCCAAACCTCTTAGGCTATTAATCATAGTTTTAAAAAATTCTTGGTCTAATAATTCCAACATTCGGGCTATAACTGACATCGATTCTGATGTTGGATCAGTGTCTTCAAACTAGTTTTTGCCATTAATGATAAGTTGCGATTTTTTGTCAAAAGGTGGACATAATGTACTGGGTAAAAGGAACTCTAGCAGATAGGCCTTTAGTAAGAAAGTGGTAAGATGTAGAGGGAAGGGAAGCATTCTTTGGTTCTATGATGAGGTCTCAGTCTCTTGGTGAGCTTGTGCCCCTGGACTAGGAACTTCACTATTGCTTCTGGCTTTGTTTTTTTTTTGGGGGGGGGGTGTTTGTTGTTGTTGTTTTTCTTCCCCTTATGTGGGATAATATAGCTAGAGGGGGCTGGAGTTGGTTATTTTCTTTCCCTCAGTTAAATTAGGCTCTTATAAAAACCCCAGTAGATTAGGCTTTAGTGAAATAGTTTCTCCTGAAAGCCGGCCTTGCTAAGAACTGAATGCTCTGGCTTATTTCAAAGTCGTTTTTTTCCTCTTCCCCCTGCTGGAAGTATGAGGTGATTGTTCTTTGTTATTCAATGTGAGGATGGGGTATAATCCTGGAGTTAAACTCACTTAGAGGGTAGGCAGGGGTGCTTATGACTGGGTCCCACTAGAGTTTTAATTCTCAGACTTGTCCACACTGAACCTCCAGTCCTATGGAGGTTTCTACCTCGTGGGTCCTTGCTCAGGTAACTTGTGAGTCTCTGTATTCACCAGTCAATGCTTTTCCAATTTGGAGGCAGCAGTTTGCTCTGTGACCTCCTTCTCTGATGGATCTATATAAAAAGAGTTTTCGATTTTTCATTTTGTTCAGCTTTTTGCTTGTTGTTAGGATGGAGTGGCCACTTCTAAGCTCCTTACATGCAGACGGGAAACCAGATATCCTAATTCATTACACTTTTAATGGTTAATATTTGAATTCCAACAAAATAATTAGAGACATTTGATATTTTGCTGGCAGTAGCTATTAAAATAAGAATTTTAGGTAAATTTCAGGTTTTGAATTACATTAATTTAATAAATATTTGGAGAATATATTGAGGGGAATCTAGGAAATATTTTCACCTAGTGAGAACATATGAGTATATCCTAAAAGTAAAAACTCAATTAGAAGATAAAGTAAAGCAAATTGTGACTTCAGTTCTGACTAATAACTGGCACACTCATCTCCCTTATTTCATGAAACTAATGCCTGAGCCTTCTCTCATGATTTTCATGTATATGAAAAAAGTACTATTGAAGCCTTCTCTCTAACATGGAGAATATCCACATGGGTGTTTGTACTTCTAACCACCGGGAAAGGAATGTGTTATCTTTCAGGGCAAGTCTGTCTTATTGTTGCAGTCATTGCAGCTGATATTGAATCCTTGGGAACAGGCAGCATGTGGCACAGCTTGACCTTGCAGATCAGGCCGATTAAGAACATTATATTTTCCACCCAGTCAATGCAAGGCCCGTGGTTAATGATTACTTAGAGCATAAATCCCACAGCTGATTTTCTGTCATTTGGAAATGATCAGAGCCCATGTCCAGCAAAATCTGGCAGTGACATTTTTGGCAAGCTATTTCAATAACAGATGCTTTCAGAAGAGAGAGAGAGCAAGCCAGGATTGGGGTGGGGGAGGAGTGAAAGCATCATATATTTTAGGTAAAATTTATTTTGCTTCTAGTTCAACCATGCACCCACATTCTTTCAAAATGATGTGTTGATGTTGGAGAATTTTAGCATACTAATACATTACATATCACTACTGGGATGGAATAGTATGCCTGCTGTTTCATTCCAGTTGCACAATTGTGAATTCTATTTCCATAACATGGTCAAAAGTGCACTGAAATACTTTCAACCACCTCAGGCAATAACTTTGCTTTAATATTCATCAGGATAAGGTTTTATAGGTCACTGAAAAGGGAAATCTAAAATGCCCATCTTTATTAAAATAGAAACGAGGATATAGAGGAGTAGAATCTATATCTAGATAGGAAGCTGGGTAAGTAAGAAAATATGAATTTCCAACCAGTAGTTAGGTGTCTAGTGGATATCTCTTCCTTCTGGTCATCGTTTTTGTTGTTACTGCTGTTTCTTTTCTCTCTCCTCATCCCTCTTTACATTCAAACTCTTCATGCTGGTATGGAGTAGACAGCATAATATGTCTATTGGACAAAGGGCCTAGGCAGAGCTGGGGTAGGCTAAGGTTTCCAGGCAGCAAGGTTTTCCTGATGGCTTTCATCAGGCCCTGGAAACCTACATTACCCTACATTTGAGATGTGTTCTAAAAACACAATGCAAGCAAGTAGGTCACTAATCAAAATTGCAAGGGAGTCAGAGTTAGCTTTTGATCCTAATCATTTGTCTTTTTATCTGAGCAGTTGCTTTGCTGACTTCCAGTCACGCAGATCCCTAAAAGTGGCCTATGTATGGCTGTCCAAATCCACCATCGCCACCTAAGGCCACTCTTAACCAAGTGCTCCACAGTCCAAAACCAAATCTCTGGTGCTCATCCAACTTACCTGCAATCTAAATTCTTATTATTCTCTGATCTCTGTTAATGTCATGAATATATTTATTTAGATCTGTGATTATATTCATAGACATCAAGTTGTGAATGACTGATAGACAACTTCCTGAAGTATCTGCATATAAAATGAATGCCTACTAGCATAAATTATTAATGACTAATAAGATTACTAGATCAGAAGATGAAGAAAGAGTACATTTATAAGACATTTGATAATTTTTCTTCCTTTCCCGTTATATGTATTAGTTAAGCAGCTGTATTAAAATGACCTAAAATATAAAGATAGATAATGCAGGGCTGATATGGAAACACTGACATGTGGCTTCCATCAGATCCAAGTCAACTGCTCCATTTGTTGCATTTCCAGTAAGTAGAAAGAGAAGGGAAAGATACAGATTGTTTTTACACCCATTCCATTGACTGAAACAATCAAATGGTCACACAAATTACAAAGGAAGCCAGGAAATACACTCTCTAGACAAGAAAACATGTTCCTAGACAAAACTGCCATGCTTTAAAGAATGTGACCATTACATTATCAAAGAAAAGGAGAGTGGTTAGTGTTAGGTAAATACAGGCACTACCACATTATTTCACACTATTTTGTAAAATGGATGGGAAATTTGGTCAGAAGACAGTACCATTAGGTAGATTTGATGTTGGTTAAACTATTTCCCAGAGAATTTTGATTCCTGATTCTTGTTTCGATTGTAACCTGATAAGGTTATTTCTTGAGGTAGGCCAAAAAAAGCTTCGTTTGGACACTACCTCATATACCACAATAAACAAAGATAGAGAATACATTCTCATCAATTTTGAAGATGGCATAAATATAATTGGGAAAGGTAGTTCAAAAGATGATGAAATCCAAATTCCATAAAATCTAGGCTGACTGAACTAATGAGCTGGAATTAAAAAGATGGGAATTATTGAATGTTAAATGAAAAATGACTGTCAGCTCAAAACAATTGTACTAGAATGACTTAGCAGTCCACATACTCAGGATGTAAGAGTTCCCTTAAGCATAATGTAATAAATTTTGGTATGGAGATACAGCTGCACCATGAGCTAAATCTATTTTAAAAAAAAACAAAACAAAACAAGTAATGATTCTATTGAATGTTATATTAAATTGAACACATCTGTACTGTTCTCATTAAGATAAATGCCACATTTGAAGGGGGTTTTAACATGGGTCATATATGTATGTGTGTGTATACACATACATATACATAATTATTTCATCTATGGAATGAGTCAAAGAACTATAAATATTTTCCCTGAAGAAGACAGCCTTCTGAGAGACAATGAATGATAATAATTTTCAAGTATCTGAAGGCCTGTCAATAGAATGTGTAGTCCTCCAGGCCAAACTGGAACATTTGGGTTATACAAATGTAGATTTCTAACTCAGTATAGGAAAGTTATTTCCAATAATAAAGCTTTTTTTTTTTCTTTCTTTCAGGATAGGGCAGTATGGATTTATTTATTTTTTTTTCTTTTAAAATTTTTTATTATGTTATGTTAATTACCATACATGACATCATTGGTTTTTGATGTAGCGTTCCATGATTCATTGTTTGCGTATAACACCCAGTGCTCCATTCAATATGTGCCCTCTTTAATACCCATCACCAGGCTAACCAATCCCCCCACCCCCCTCCCCTCTAGAACCCTCAGTTTGTTTTCAGAGTCCATAGTCTCTCATGGTTCATATCCCCCTTCAATTTCCCCCCCTTCATTCTTCCCTTCCTGCTATCTTTGGGGAGGGTATGTGCTATGGTGAGCTCTGTGAATTTTGTAAGACTGTTGAATCACAAACTTGTACCTCTGAAACAAATAATACAATATATGTTAAAAAAAAAAGAAGAAGAAGATCCAATAATAAAACTTTTAAAAATGGATACCATTGGAAGGAGCAATGTTTCTAATCTGTATTCTTTCATAACCTCTAAGATTTCTTCCAATTCAGATTCTAGAGTATCATGATGTATTTTTGAACAACGTGATGCCCTCAGCTCCATACATGCATTTGTACAAATGTGACAAATAGTTCATCAGAAATAAGATAAATAGCACTCATACCTAATTACTCCCACCACCAATCTTTCACCTTTGCCATGACTTCCCCTTCTATAAGGGTTTGGTTAAAACATAATTATGGCTATTGGAATATGAGCCAGCACAATATAGAATATTCAAAACCTAGATATAGAGGACTTTTCCATGTATGGGGATTTAGGCATGTTAATCATTTAGCAATGCTAAGTTGGCCTGTATATGTTGCATCTAGGAGTAGACAGTATGCAGCTTTGAAATCTAAGGTACTACTGCAAGTTATTAGGAAGTCAGAATGCATTCCTCCATTCCAATTCTAAGACTGTGATATGATCACACGATTCTTATTTCATCTTGGGGCTGTGGTTATTTAAGCATGGTCTTCAAGTCAAATGACTTGAGTTTGAATCATCATCGTCCATGGACATTTTTATTCCTGTGAATTTTGTCTCTCCTCTTTGATTTTTTTCATTTTTAAATGAGAATAATGACTGACTGACAGCATTATCCTGAATGTCAAATGAGATAATCGTACCAAACCCTTCGGAAATTCTATACCAGTAAGATATTAATATTTTTCCTGGAATGCTGAAATACTTTCAAAGACAAAATTTTCTCTTATTCTGTATTTTTTATTTATCCTTATGAATTCTCTGTATATTCTTTTCAATTTCAGTCTGGCTTTTCTTTGCCACTTGTTCATATATCTGGGTCATTATTTTTCCATTCCCATGTTTGTTTCTCCATCCACTCCCAACAATTACTAATTTTTCAAATTAAAATTTATTTTAACATTAGCCTAAGGAAAGCAGCAGGGAAAATAGTGACTGTAAAATAGCATAGAAGCAGAAAGCCAAATATCACTGCTCCTTCAGTTAATGGAATCATTAAACAGACTCTAATAGCAGAAAGTTAACTAGAGCTCCAAAACTCAGAAGAGTTTAGAGGATTCCAAAGATTACAACCTGTGTAGTATCTAGAGCATTCGAGGCATCCTCTCTAAAATGAGAAGTAAAATGAGTAAAATTTTGAGTTCAAATTGCTGGCCCAGCAGAACAGTTATTTAAAAAGAGACTGTTGCCTTCCATAAGTAAGCTAAAGAAATGCTCTATTATTTAGGAAGGACAATTGAAAACTGATGTCCACAGTTGGTTGCATAAAAATATTGTCTCAGTCTTCTTTAGGTCAGGTAAAGTTGTGGTGCTTAGTGCTCATTATGAGTGTAAAGTTGTGCACAAAAATGATCTACTCTATAAGTCAGCATATTCTTCATCTAGAGTGCAATGATGGTCACCATCTTTTAAATGCAAATGAGAAATTTTAAAACATGGAAGCATAAATTGTTATCAGCAAAGAAAAGTGATACTTTAAGCTGCAGATTTTTCTGTGTTATTAACCTCAAAAGTCATAGTTGAAACGTTAAAATGTTAACAAAATTTCTATTAATTTCCCCAGAAAGAAAATGCTGGGGTTATATTATACATCTCAGTTGTACGGGCAGCATCTTCTAAAACTTCTCAGAACAGAACTTCAGAAACATCTTAAGCCTCCCTCTCTTGGCTACTCTAGGCAAAATTAATTATTCATACCTGTGTTCCTATGGTATCTTACACATATATTAATTACAGCACTTATCATATTGAATTTGATCATATAAAATTCAAGCATGTAATTTATCCATTTTAGGTAATACTACATACTTAGTATGAGGGAATTCTATTTCCTGAATGTAACCCACATTCAACTATTCCTTTTATCATTAATTTGTTCATTACTCAACAAATTGTGCCAAACATTGTTCTAGACAATTGGTATGGATCACAAGAGGTATTTAAGGAATATACATGAAAATGCTTCCTTACAATTCAAAAAGACACATACTATTTTAATAAAGCAGTCCTTATTATTTGGGATTCAAAAAGACCTCACAGAGAAAGTAGCACTGAAATGTGTCTAAAGGAAAGATAAAGTTTTGCAGATGGAGGAGTTTGAGGAGAGCATGGAATTATTATAGACACATTGCACTCATATTTACACCCAAATATCCATCAGAGAATCTATAAAATTCTAGGCACCCAAAATATGCTAGCTAAATAAAGAAATGTTCTTTCTTCCATCCCACTGAAATTCTTACACTGTTGTTTAAAATTATATAATTTATTCAGAAAAACTGAGAAATAAATTATTACTATCATCTGAAAATATTCAACCTACTGGAAAGTTATCACCCTTAGCCATGTCTTTCTCCAATTAAATTATTCAAATATTCTTCCATATAAATCCTCTTTTCTAGCTCTCCAATCACCTTTGTTATCACCCTCTGTATCCTAAACTTGAACTTGCAATTTACACTTTCAGAAATATATTTTGGTTTACCTTGGAACCCCCAAAAGATTTAATATGCAATATCATTTTTTCCTAAGCTCCTGTTCTTTCATTTGTAACATATATTCTCTACGTACATAATTCTCATGGAGACATTGATTATTTTATAATAACATTAGGTTTTGAATTTAGTTTTTTCATGAGGAATTATAAAAACTATGGTCAAAAATTCATCTGTGAACTTGATGATTTTTTTCCTTTTTTCCTTTAAAATGAGAAAATGTCACACTGAAAACTATCGAAGTTACGCTGGCATATTTCACCTAACCCCCCAAGGTAATATTTCAACTTGTGTTTTATTAAACCCTGTGAGTCACAGTGCTCTCTCTTGGTTCAGGGCTCTTTGCTACCTATGGGTCTTATTTTACATCAGGAGCAGCTGAATTTCACACTTATATTTGCCACTCTTCTAGATCCTTCCTCCTGAGCTTATTAACACCATCCAGCAGCTACCTTGAAGATATACTGTCAGGAAAAATAAATGTTTTCTGCAAGGAGCAAAAAGGTTTTCTATTCCCATATGTCAGCACTTCAGTTCAGGCCTATTGCCAAAAACTAATAGCATTTAAACAATAGTTCATTCAGGTGAGTTATGAAAATGCTCCTCTTCTGAGATGATTCACCGGATATTATTATTCAAAAGTGAGAAGAAAATTGGTTGGTTTTGAATTCAAAGACTACTGGAGTACATTGAAAATGAAGCTAGAGACCTGATTCCTAGTCCAAGTTTCACACATAACTTGCTACTTGACAATGAATTTTCACATGACCTTCCATCATCCTCATTTTCTCATATGTAGAATTAAGAGAATACCATCTTTTTACCTAGTCATTTTGAGGCTAACAAGATATTGCATGCAGAATCACTCTAACATTGTAAGACACTGAGTATATGTCAGATACTATTAATATTCCAAATTAGATGTTTTAAAAAATAAAATCCATTAATTGAGAAAGGTGACAAAAGAGAGTCATTATGGATTAATGGTTATTCACCGGCTTTCTCATTCTAAGTTTGCGTTTTGGGAAATTAGCTATCTATGTTCTTTCTGTGTGTGAATTTTCAACCCAGAATACAATATGAAAAATCCATGTTATTATTGCCTCACTTTTATTTTGTTTATTTTTATTTTTATTTTTTTTTTCTGGTGAATCTTATAGTACTTTGGGGGTGAGACAACTATTTGCCAGAGAGTTGAGTTCAGGGTCATAGAAAGTAATATACCTGAGCTCTATGGCTGAAAGATGAATAAATTCAGTACACAGTCACTCCTGGCTTGAGACTTAATCTAGAATCGAAAATGTAACCTTGTGTTTAGAATCCAAACACATGTGGGACCAGCTATGATCACAATAAGGAAAAGTGAAACTGGCTGTAACTCTGAATTCTGGTTTAGTACCAAATCATCAGTAAAGTTGATGAAGGTCACCTGATTTGAGTAAACATTTGACATAGTTTTGTCAGATAAGCATAAATCAAGTAAAAGATTAACAAAGCATGAATAGTGAGGTTGTGCATAATTGTTACCTTATTATTATTTTAGCTTCTTTGTATTTCCTAATTTTGTTATAATGAACATTATTGACCTGTGAAATTCAAATAAATGAATATATTGATGAATAAATAAATAAATCACCATCTAACCTTTAGGCCAAATATTAATGCTATCTCCTTCATGAAGCCTTTATCAATCCCTTGGTCAACAGCAATAGCATTCTCATTTGATTGATAGCTATTTGATATATATATTATTTCTCTTACAAACTTAAAATTGCTTTCACAGACTCAATTCAATAAATGTCCAGTGTCTGTATTATGTTTATATTTGTATGCCCTGTGTCCCTAGCACAGTGCCCTGTAATAAATATTCATTGAATCGTTGAATTGAGAAGGTAATAATGACAAAACATGACAAATCATTGGCACCAACTACAACCATCTGGTATTTGATTACAGAATTAGAAACCTAACATAGGAGGTGTGTGGTTTTTTAAGATGAGTGAACATCCAGTAGAGTTTTTGAGTAGAGGACTGATGTTCTGTATGCATGAATTCAGCTTCAGGTAAATACACTTAATTGTCTGACAGAAAACGTCACCGTAAGATGTTTGAACCCAGAGAGAATACAGAGATTCAAACTATTGAGAAATCAGTGTGATGAGTATCCTTGAAAAGGTTAAGGCTTTCAAAAAAGCTATTTGATATCCTTGTTAGCAATGTTATTCTGGAGAGAGAAATGTGATTGTGTGATATTTTGAGGTGATAAATTGTCTTATCTGGGGTCTGTTAGGGCAAAGGCAGAGTTCGTAAGAGAAATGCACTTCTGATTTATGTCCCTAAACTTTGTGGATTTTGTTTTGGCATTGAAATAAGTATTAAAATACATGACTGTGAATAGGTCTTTGTTATTCAGTGATAACCTTGCTGCTTCTTCAACCAGTCCACAAGATATAAAAAGGGTCATTTTCCAGAATAAAATTTACTCTTCTGCTCATGATTCATCACACAGATTGCCTACAACTGGGGCTCTCGTTCTCTAGCATAGGACACAGACCCCCTGTCTTTGACACTGTAAAATGAGTCTGGTCAGTAGAAGACACAAAACACTAAGATCATGTTGTTTAACTCAATTAGCTAGCTTTGTTTTTATGGGTATGTGATATATAAGGAGACACACTGCTTTCTTCAATAAATAATTTGTTGTGCCAGCTACTGACGGTATTGTCAGCAAAGAGCATTCTCCTGTCTGCCCCTTCAGGCATTGTCTTAGCAGCAGAAAACCACCCTTGACCAAGTTCACACCCTTCAGAGAGGGGGCCATATTAACTGATAGATCAAAGCAAGATTATAAAGGCCAGACCATTCCAGCCCACCTCAGGACAACTGTGAGAGGTAATTTCAGCCCCAGAGCTCCCACTGGGGTCAGCTGAAGTTGTTGTTTGGCCTGCATTGCACCTCAGTTTCTCCCTTAACCCAATCTTGCTGCTTCTTCTTTTTTTTTTTTTTTTAGAGGGAGAGAGTATGTAAGCGAGTGGGGGGAGGGGCAAAGGGAGAGGGAATCTTAAGCAGGCTCCATGTCTAGAGCCTGATGAGGGGCTTGATCTCATGACCCTGAGATCATGACCCAAGCCAAAACCAAGAATCAGACATTTAACTGACAGAGCCACCCAGGCGCCCCAATCCTGCTTCTTTTGCCTTCATTCTACAGGTGTTGATTCCAAGGGCACCTCTTAATACACATCCTGCACATTTACCCTCATGTTAAAGTTAGCTTTGGAGAACCCAACCTGCAATAGGGTGGAACAGACAAACTTAGAAGTTGACTTTTCTTAATTAACAATATAAACAAGGATTCAGAAGAAATAATCATAGAATGCTAGACAGAATTCTATGCAGTATGAATAATTTATAAGAATGTCCTCAGTAAGACAGAGCATGGTATGAGTGAAGCTAAGAAGAGTAAGCTTTGTGAAAGAGTGCCAGAAAATGGAGAAGTAGGTGACTAAATCTGCAAAGACCACAGCTAACTGTAGCTGACCACTGGCAGTTGGAGGGTATGATAGTATCGTTGAGAAAGTTGAAAAATAACAAGAGAAAGATGGGTTCCACGTGGTAATCAATGAGAAGTTAGTAACTTTTTAAAATAGGAAACAAGAACATCCAAATATACTTAGAATTGTACCAAGTACTTTTAGATATATTACATTATTTTAATTATCATATTCCTGTGAGATAGATATTTCTCGTTCTGGTTTGTAAATAAAGAAACTGAACTTAAAAAGTTGGGGAACCAGTCCATTGTCACCCAGCCAACAAACATCAGAACTGGAATTTTAACATAGGTCTATTTCCATTAAATGTCAGTCCTTTTAATCATTGCACTACCACATATATAAAATATGAGGGTTTTAATATTTTTTTAAAGTGTTTCCTTTTTTATTAAGTAATGAGAGGCAAAAAATTTCAAAATCTTCCATCCATGATCACTTATTGCTGCCAACATATTTTTGAACTAGTCTAAACCTAAGCCATTATGTATGTAGATACAGGAATCCAAGAGGAATAAAGGATTGAAAACTAAACCTTCCAGGCAAATATAAGTTCTTTCTTCTCCTGGTGACATAATCTATTAACACATATGGATGTATTCATTTATAATCCCATCTTTTTATTTTCTTAGTAGGTATAGACATTCTGGCACTCTTCCCTTGGAAGTTTTAGTGTCACTAAAAAAAGTAGAGCCCGTTCCCAAAATGCTTTGTATTATTTTCTCTGGTATTCAGTCCTCGGTGGAAAAGCAACTTCACAGCATGCCAGTGTTGAAAAGAGACAAAACATATGCATTCTGGAAACAGGAACTGACTTTGGGTCAGTAACAGAGTTGCATAACATTTGTAATAAAGATTTACCAAAAGGAACATATAGAGCAGTATTCATGTTACATTCTTATTTGCATCATATGTTCTCAATTATGTCTAAAAGGAGTACCAAGGCATACCTTGAAATACTACCTCTTTCAGAAGGACAGTGCTATGTAGACAATGGAGTAATTTACTGAGTGATGATAAACCTGATCAAACTTGTTGCCCAGTTGCCTTCCAACGATCTTATTCAGGGAACCCTTAGATATTTGTTTTAGTCTTATAATCTAACCATTTACTTAAGGTTGTAAAAGGAGCCTCTTCATAAATTTCTTAAACTCAATCATGTATTTAAATATTCCATATATTTCAGTATTGCAGAAGCAGCTAGTGAAAAGCCTAGAAACTCTGACACATTTATAAAAGGATTCTATCAAAACCTGGGAGGGTCCTATAAGGTCAACCATGGATTCATAACAAGGCTTCTTGATCACCTCCCATGAAATGTAGCTTCCAGGTTATCATGTGTATCTTAGCACATCCACCTTCTGTTCAATCTCTTTAACTCCCCAAATTAAAGGCCACAGACAAAACTACTATTTCAAGGCAACATCCCATACAAATAATTTATTGATGTGCTGCATGAAAGCACAAATAGTGGGAAGAGTGACACCACAGAGAGTTGTGGAACTGTATTCATTCCTGTATTATGGCCAGGCCACCTTCAGATAAAGTGCTACCAATTGTTGAAAATAAAGACATCATGTTAGTCAACAGAGCTTAACATTCTGAAAAGTGTCATCACGATCACAGTTCAATTGCATGGAATAATCATTTCAAGTAGGAAATCAAACAGGTTAGCAATAATTGCATTGTGTAAAACACAGACAGTATACCCTCACACAGGTAAGAAAAATGAAATTCCCTGAGGAAGAATTAGGCTCATGTTCGGGTCTCTTAAAATCATGGGATGTATATATATTTTGTGGAAGTCAGTATTAGTGATCTTGAAGTAGCATTTGGTTAACTAATATATGCTCATTAGAGACTTTCAGAACTCTTTACATTTGTCTTTTGAGGAACACATGATAGGAGCGTACCTAGCTCCTTCTTCTCATTGAACATTTAACTATAATATCATGCCTTTGTGGGGATTTCTTTGACCCCCCCAAGCTAAAACAACTCCTTTTCTAAGACATTACTTTGCTCCTTTATTGTCTACTAACATATCATTGTTTGGTATTTTCTTATATATTTATGTAATTGTTTTCTTTTTTTTTTCAACTGGAATTTAAACTCTATGTAAATAGAATGAACTTTGGTTTTCTTCACCACTGTATCCTCAATATCTGGCACATAATTGGATCTTTATATAAATGTGTGGAAAAAATATTTTTAAATTACTTCAAGCCTGGATTATGTGTTTCAACTAACATTTATTAAGGATATATAATGTGCCCAACTCTTCGTTATAACATATAATTTTATACTTTAATCTTCATAACAGCCTTGTGATGTGAGCATTAGTATCTACCTTCTATAGATGAGAAACCCAAGGCTCAAAAAACTTTTCTTTATATCCCAATATCCCCACACGGCACATATCCATACAATCTATCACATGATTATACAGTCTTATTTGGTTTCTAGTTGATTGCTAGCTACAGGTGTTACCAACTACACTTTTAGCTTCTCACCATAGGGATAGTGTCCTCTTTTGGTTTTGTCTTTACATCAGTATTCATCTCGACGGTGGGCAGAGCGATATTTCTACCAGGAAGGTAAAAAATGCATCCCTATAACTGGAGCAGAATGTGATCCTTTGCAGAGGTCATGGAATCACTCCTTTTATTCTCCAGGGAATGGATCCCTAACTAGAAGCTCAAAACGACTGACACATCTGGTCTTACTCAAAGCTAATGGACATCACTCAATTCTCTAAGTTTTGGGGTTCCTTGGTAGGAAGAAAAACATTTACAGTTGCACTGGATCCCCATTCCTATATTTCTATATACTTTACTAATTATTCACATTTTATACCTGTCCTTATCCCTACTCCCACTTATCTCAAAACCTTAGGAAAATAAGAAGAAATATCATCTCTCAAAAAAAAAATTGGTTGCTGCTGATGCAGGCTCTCTCTTGATATCAAAATTTTGGTTATGTTTCTTGATTTTTAATTTATTTTTATTTTTTTTTTCAATTTTTTTATTATGTTATGTTAATCACCATACATCACATCATTACTTTTTGATTTAGTGTTCCATGATTCATTGTTTGTGTATAACACCCAGTGCTCCATGCAATACGTACCCTCTTTTAATACCCATCACCAGGCTTTAATTTAATTTTAAGATTTTATTTATTTGAGAGAGAAGAGAGACAGAAACAGAGAGCATGAGCAGGGAGAGGGGCAGAGGGAGAGTTGAGCAGGGAGCCCAACATGGGTCTCTATCCCAGGACCCTGAGATCATGACCTGAGCCAAAGTCAGACCCTTAATAGCCTGAGCCACCCAGGTACCCCTCTTGTTTTTTTAAATAAGACAAATAACGCAGAATCCTAGTCTTTGATGAGTAGCATAAAAAAATACTACTAATTTTAAGCCTGTACTGATGATTCTAGCTTCTATCTAGGGAACAAGAAAGAGAGTAGGTTCTAAATCTAGGAGAGTGTGAAATACAAGGCATTGGCCTGACTGTGATGTTAATGACGTTAGCATTTATTCAGTACTCAGTACGCATCAGCACTGCACCATGTACTTTACAGGCATTTATGCTTTTAATCCACCCAAGTTTTAGCGTATCTATGTTTACAGATTAGGAAACTGAGGTACAAAAAGGCCAACTAACTTGTCCAAGGTCATATGGTCAGTTAGTGGCTGGTCCAGAATTTTAGCAGATGATGCTGTAACTCAAATTGCAATGCCTAAAAATTAAGGTTGGAGCCAGTTTTCCTGAATGCATCCTCCACCTCCAAAATAAATTCAGAATATGTGGGTCCTACAATGAAGTAGATTTCTCCCAATTGGAAGTTGATCTGTATGTGCTTTTATAGAGTACTTGGTTTAAAATGACTTAAAACCATAGTTTTTAGACTATATTAAATAAAGATAAAGATAAGGAGCAAAGATTATATGCATATTAAAATACTGTATGATAATAGGGGCAACTGGTTGGCTCAGTCTGCAGAGGGTGTGACTTTTGATCTTGGGGTTGTAAATTCAAGCCCCATGTTGGGTGTAGAGATTACTTAAAAATAAAATCTTAAGGGGCACCTGGGTGGCTTAGTCAGTTGAGTGTCTGCCTTTGGCTTGGGTCATGGTCCTGGGGTCCTGCGATTAAGTCCCATGTCCTCAGGCTCCCTGCTCAGCGGAGAGCCTTCTCTCTCTCCCTCTGCTGCTCCCCTTGCTTGCGCTCTCTCCCTGTCAAATAAATAAACAAAATCTTTTAAATAAATAAATAAAATAAAATCTTAAAAAATACATTGCATAATAATATATTACCTTTGTCACAAATAGGCATTTTTGAATGCTAAAATTCCTGGCACTGAATTTTTTTCTAAATAAATTTTAAGTTAATACAGAAGTTCAAACAGATTTAGTTTATCTCCATGAAATAGTTATGAATTAGATATAATTATGCATTTCTTCTAAATTAGGATCCCTACCCAGAAGAAATTTTCTTCTTTCTTGCTTTCCTAAAATAGAGTTTTAGATAGCTAGTAAAAATAAATTGGAGGAAACAAAATCATTAAATTATCTAGTTTAGTAGAGATGCTTTCATCAAACACCACCTTTTTAATAGATAATTTCTTCCTTACTCATTATTCATTATTCATTAATGATATTCCCAGTTTAATTTTCTTTTTGCTCTCTAATAAAAGAATTTTGTCAATTCCAGAGGTTATTATTAAAATATTTCACTGTATTTTTTTCCAAAGAATTCTAATGTATTAGGAAAATGTGAAAGACTTAATTTAAAGAAGTGAAATGAATCTTCTTGAGACAAAAACATGGTACTGTGTACAAATCATTCAATTGAATCACTTTTAAAACCCATAAATATAGGCTGGGTAACATATTTGCACACCAACCAAAATATAACATAAAGCTACATTATCATAATTTAATTGCTTTATTTAGAACCCACTTCTTTTAAATTAGCTATTAAATATCACATTTAAAATTTCTTGTATGTAGGAAATTCTATGGATTTATAATCATGAGACCATATTAAATAGATGTACTTGAAAAAGCAAAGAAAGCAAAATCTATTATTTATTTTAATATTGAAAGAATAAGGGAATCTGGCAAAGGAGTAAGCTGTCAAGTATGTAACTTATTTAAATTACTACCAGGTTTCCCTTTGTTTACATGACAATGGCACTCCCCCTCTGTAATAATACAGAACACTTTTCCCATTTTCCAGAATTCTTATTTGAGACCTAACACAAGCCCTAAAACTACCATGTGCCCTGTCGCTCAACTAAACCTACATCTTCCAGTTTACAAATAAAGGGAATGAAATGTACTGCTGTTAAAATCCATATTTTCAAGAGCAGTTTCTTTTAGAATAATTTTCTGGTATGTTTATAAGTGCTCAGCATGTGCTTAATATTTTATCTTAGGAATAGATTATTTATACATCAAGTACAACACATTCATTGAGCTAGCAAAGCAATGTGGTAAATGTGCCATTCATCATTTGAATCTGATGAATTATTAAATCTTATCAATTTGTTCAGTATTCAACTTATTTAGAAATATAGAAAAGCCAGATTTCAGAGATAGGTTTTTAATTTATTCATTTTCCATCCAGAAAATTCTATCAATGGATGCTGAAGGGAAAGTAACTTTTATTTTAGAAAAACATAATTTTTAGTTTATATCTGACCAGAGGAGGCTTTGAACAGTTTATAAAGGGACACTGACAGGAGTGTTGATATAGATAAACAGACCAATTGATCAATTTACTAGTAGTAATATGAAGTGGATGATCCCATACTAACTTAGAACAATTTGGTATCCTCTTAGAAGACTTTATGCAGAGCTTTTGATTAATAGCACTTTTTTTTTTTGTATATTCTGACATGTTTCACTAGTGTTTGTCCCCAGGAATTTAACATGAATACGTTTTGCCTCTCTTTTCATAGACCCCAAGCCCTTCAACCCACTTCAAAGTATCCAATTCTATACTCTAAACTCAATAGGAGACATATTCTTGTTAATTAAGGTAAATCTGTATGACAGACTTCCAACACCATGAGATATTCTGAATCCATGCAAAGTTCAAGAATTTTTGAGAACTCTTCTATTCAATATGTTTGCAGAAATCTGACATTTAGCTTTTCAATGATTATGGACATGATCATTTGAACCTGGTCTTCAGATAGATTATAAGATGATATTTCCTTCATATTTTTTGGAGAGAGTAAATTGTAAATGATCCTAATTCAATAAAGGTTGATGGACTGCAGGTACAGTGCTAAGGTAGGAAAGTACCTTACAGTGTAATGGTGGGAATATAATTCCAAAATTAAACTGTTTCAATATAATATCGTGTCTCAGCTGAGTTTTCTCCCAAAAATCAAAACCTTGGATGAAGACCTGAATATTAGTAGTTTGCATGGGAATATGATTCCTGGTAGCAGATGTACAGGATCAAGGAAGTGACCATGCAGGGATCATTTCAGGAGCCTTATAAAGTGCATTTCAGAAGTGTGTGTTCCAATGGTCAAAAGGGGGAAACACTTATCTATCAGCTCCAGTTATACATTGATTAAGGGTGACTCCACTGTAATTAATTACAAGAAAATTCAGGTTGTATGTGCATAAGTGCTGGCAGGTTACCATAGCCATTCTAGGCAAAGACATCGGAGAAGCCCAGGGCAGTAAAGGATAGGTAAAAAGCACAGGACTAAGGTAAATTACACTCTCACCAAGCCATTCAAAGATTACTTGGGTTCTGTCATTTCTGCTGGAACACTAGCTGCAATACAAGGTGGAGCAGAGAGAATAAAATGTCCAATACATATGGTAAGAGCCAAGATCAAGGGTGATGTACAAGCAAAGAGAAGGAAATGTTTTAATCAAATTCAGGATTTAGGGAAGACTCCTGAGATAATATTATGTCCAAATGAAGAAAATAAAAATGTAAGAAGATAATATTATATGCTCAGAATGGAACTGTACCCTAAGGATCATGGTTAAGAATATCCATTTTTTAGTACCCCAAGCTACAAATTGAAAAGAACCACAAGCTGTTGAGACCAGCCACCTCTCCACAGGACTTCCTGAGATGGGAGCTATTTCACAATGCCACCTATACTTCAACCATTGTCCACTTAAGGAGAAAATGTTGCCTCTTGATGAATTATGGTGTTCATGAAGAGGGACAGTTTTCTCTTATGTACTCCCTGTAAGAAAGCAGCGTCTTTCTCTTCCAAGCCAAGGGCAAAAGGGTCCTTCAAAGCCACTTGGTTGTATATGAATTTATGTCCTGGATCTAAAAAGAGGATTGGGACAGATGTCATAATGGGACTTTTCTAAAAGTGATGTCTACTACCACCTCCTTCACTCCTGAGTTTTAAGTTGTCTGGGGAATAGGATACAGGATCCTGAAGGTTATAGGAAGCCCAGAGCTGGGGTGAGGGGAGATGGAAGTTAGATGAGATTGTGTGCTGTTGTCTAAGTGGGGCAACCACAGCATGGAGCAAAGAAGCACATTCATCAGAGGCATATGACCTGAAATGTCTGGCTGGATGGGTGAGGGGACATCCACAAAATGTCAAGAAGTTGCTTAGGAAGAACCTGTCTTCAGTGAGTTCTTTTGGAAGCAGCATCTGTCCACAGCAAGCCCATAAAAAGCAAGCTAGAACAGCAATATAGTCAGCCAAATGGGAGACTGCAATACTACAGACTTGCCTTCTTTTGCCAAGAATAGAGGAGGGAACTCAAGGAAGAGGGGTGAGTGTGTACATATAAGTATGAGAGAAAGAACATAAGCAAACTACTACATTCAGCCTCTCATTTGAATTATCCTGTACTAAGGTGGCTGGATCAAATATGAAATTAAAGTTTTTAAGCAAAGAGTACTGAGCCTTAAGAATGTAAATGAGACTATTTGAATAAACAGAGGTCAATAAAAACCTATAGAATTGGACTAAGATGGCACCTTTAAGGGAACCTATTACATATTGAGAAAAGGAGCATCCACTAGAGCAGACTTATCATCAATTGTTAAAATAGAAACTCATATTATGTCCCAATGACTCCTTAATAAATTGGTTATAAAGCTAATATTTGTTGAGTACATATTCTGTGCTCAACCTTTACTAATACCTTCACAATCTTCATTTCACCCAAAGGTATGAATTACTCTTGAATTTATTCTACAGATAAGGCAACTGAGTTTTAGAAAGGGTAAGGAATCTTTCAAAAGAACCACAATAGAGATTTAAAATCAATCTGCATGCCTGACTCCACAGTGCACACTCTTAACCACCATGTTACAATGTCATTCTTTGGAAAGGACACCGCAAGCAAACAGAAGAGGAAGAGCACAGCAGAATGGCATGAAACAATATATGTGTGGAGATACATAAAACTGGGCATTACTAAAGTATTAAGAGTGAGGTAGAGAATAGAGGGAGATTGGAGAAATTAGGTCAGGTCAATGGATAGAAGCAAGTTCATGGAGATCCTTTTGTGCACACTACCAAGCTCAAATTGTAGGCAGTAGGCACTAGGGAAATTTGGAAGTGTTTTTAAGCAAGGAAGTAATATGATCAGATCTGTGATTTCTGCCAATGTTGACCCTCTCATATGTACTACATTGCTTTAGCCAGATATCAGACTCTTAATCTTCACCTACCAGCTTTAAAGTTCCTTTAGGTAACAAGGAAAACCAAGCAGGAGACAATAGGAGGTTGTGGGTCACAGCCACAACCACTACTAGAAAAACATCTTAAAGAACATCATAAGGGGCGTCTGGGTGGCTCAGTTGGTTAAGCAACTGCCTTCAGCTCAGGTCATGATCCTGGACTCCCAGGATAGAGTCCCACAACAGGCTCTCTACTCAGTGGGGAGTCTGCTTCTCCCTCCGACCCTACCCGTTCTCATGCACTTTCTCTCTCTCATTCTCTCTCAAATAAATAAATAAAATCTTTAAAAAAAAAAAAAAGAACATCATAATAGTGTCCACATTCAAGAATTAAGAGCCACTTTGTTGAGAGTTTTTATCATAAATGGATGCTGAATTTTGTAAAATGCTTTTTTATGCCTATATTGTGGTGATCATATCCTTCAGTTTTTTAATGTGGTGTATCACACTGACTGATTTGCAGATGTTGAACGATCCTTGCATCCGTAGAATAAATCCCACTTGATCACAATGTATGATCTTTTTAATGTGTGGTTGAAATGGTTTGCTAATATTTTGTTGAGGACTTTTGCATCTATGTTCATCAGGAATATTGGTCTATAATTTTCTTTTCTTGCGACATCCTACTTGGTTTTGCTATCTGGGTAATGCTGGCCTCATGAGAGTTCCCTAAGAAGAGTTCCCTCTTCTTCTAATTCTTAGAAGGGTTTGAGAAAAATTAAAATTAAAGTTTTGAATGTTAGATTTAAAACCATAAAATTCCTAGAAGAAAATATAGGTGGTAAGCTCCTGACATAGGTCTTACTGATGATCTTTTTAATCTGACACCAAAAGCAAAATCAACAAAAGCAAAAATTAATAAGGGGACTGCATCATACTGAAAAGCTTCCATATGGGCACCTGAGTGTCTCAGTCGGTTAAGCATCTGACTCTAGATTTCAGCTCAGGTCATGATCTTAAGGTTATGAGATTGAGCCCTACATCAGGCTCCACACTCAGCGAGGAGTCTGCTTGTGATTCATTCCCTCTGCCGCTCACCCCCACTCATATGTACTCTCTCTCAAATAAATAAATAAAATCTTTTAAAAAAATAAAAGTAAAAAGCTTCTGTACAATAGAGGGAGCCAATAAAATGAAAAGGCAAATATTGAATGGGAGAAAATATTTACAGTTCCTATATCTGATAAAGGGCTAATACCAAAATATGTAAAGAATTCATATAATTCAATAGCAAAAAATAAACAATTCAATTAAAAACTGGCAGAAGATCTGAATATACCTCTTTCCAAAGAAAACATAAGATGGCCAACAGGTACATGAAAAAATGCTCAACATCACTCACCATCAGGGAAATGCAAATCAAAATCACAGTGAGGTATCACCTCCCACATGTAGGAATGGCTATTCTATAAAGATAAAGGATAGCAAGTATTGGTGAGGATGTGGAGAGAAGGGAATCTTTGTGCAATGGGGTTGGGAATGTAAATTGGTGCAGCCGCTATACAAAGTAGCATGGAGGTTCCTCACAAAATTAAAAATAGAACTACCATATGATCCAGCAATCCCACTTCTAGATATTTATCCAAAAAAAAAAAAGAAGAGAGAAAGAAAGAAAGAAAGAAAGAAAGAAAGAAAGAAAGAAAGAAAGA